>NC_137802.1:8765142-8855142 GCF_963383645.1 Muscardinus avellanarius | reverse complement strand
ACTCCCTGTAAAGAATATGACAATGCAGATATCTTCTCAAGGTCCTAGTCTCAATTATTTTACACACACACACACACACACACACACACACACACACACATATACACACATACATGCATGTGCATGCGTGCGCGCGCACACACACACACACACACACACACACACACATACCATGTGAGATTGCTGAATTATATGGTAGTTCTATTTTTAATTTTTAAGGAATTTCCATACTATTTTCCAAAGTGGCTGCACCATTTTATGTTCCAGACAAAAGCGTATGAAGGTTTCAATTTTTTCCCCACAAATTTAATCTTTGTGAGGTAACAATAATCCTAACAAATGTGAGGTGATACTTTACTATGGCTTTGATTTCTATTTCTCAGATGATTAGCAATGTTGAAACATCCTTTAATAGGCCTGCTAGCTATCTGTATGTCTTCTTTGAAAAACTGTCTTTTCAAGTTTTTTGCTCATTTTTAAATCAGAATTTTATTTGTTTTGTTTTGATGTTGCTCTTGAGTTTAAGGAGTTTCTTATGTTTTGTAAACTAACCCCTTATTAGACATATGCCTTGCAAATACCTTCTCCTCTTCCATGTGTTGAATTTTCACTCTGTTGACGTTTTCTTTTCTCTGCAGAGAGTTTTAATTTGATGTCAAAGATTCTACTTTGTTTTTGCTGCTCTATTTTGATGTCATGTCCAAGAACTCATTGCCAAGACCAATGCCAAGAAATATTTTCTGTATGCTTTCTTATAAGACTTTTAGAATTTCAGCTCTTAAGATTAAACCTTCAATAGGCAGTGGTACATGACTGCTATCCATGTATTTGGGAGGCTGGGACAGGAAGATTACAGGTTCAAGAAAACCCT
Source organism: Muscardinus avellanarius (assembly GCF_963383645.1). Classification (NCBI taxonomy): domain Eukaryota; kingdom Metazoa; phylum Chordata; class Mammalia; order Rodentia; family Gliridae; genus Muscardinus; species Muscardinus avellanarius. Next base: position 8,854,271 of record NC_137802.1, on the reverse strand, counting down.
TAGCTAATAGCGAGACTCTCATCAACCTAGTGAGACCCTATTTAAAAATAAAAATATAACAGGACTGATGGTGTAGTTCAGAGATACAATGCCCCAGAGTTCAATCCTCAGAACAAAAAAAATAATCAAACTTTAACCCATATTGAGTTAACTTCTTGTACAGTGGAAAGTAATGTTCCAACTTAATTCTTATAGACTTAGATACCCACTTTCTCTAACAGCATTTATTGACACGTTCCTTTTTCCAGTATATGTGCTTGACAACCTTATTAAAACCAGTTGATCAGAAATGCAGAATTTAGCCAGGCATGGTGACAGGTTCTCGTAATCCCAGCATTTGGGAGGCTAAGACAGGAGGATATTAGTTCACGGCCAGCCTCAGCTACTTAGTGAGGCCCTTTGCAACTCAGTGAGACTGAGACCTGTCTCAAAATAAAGAATAAAAAGTAGGGCTGGGGGTGGAGCTCAGAGGCAGAATGCCCTTGCAATTAGATCCCCAGTACTCCCCCTAAAAGAAAAAAACAAATGCAGAGTTGTTTGTTTTTCTCCCCTGGATTCTTTATTTCATTCCATCAATTTCTATGTCCAATTTAATGCTGGTACCACATTGAAATTTGTCCTTGGAATGCAAGGATGGTTCAATATGTGCAAACCTATCTATGTGATATTCCACATTAAAAAACTCAGGAGAAAAATATCAATTGTTTCAATAAATAAAGAAAAAAAGCATTTGACGCCATCCAATCTTTTTTAAAAATAATAATCATGATTTAAAAGCACTCAATAAATTAGGCATAGAAGGAGCTCACTTTAACAGCATGTCGGCCACAGAGGTGAACACCACAGCTGGCATCATACTCAACAGTGAGAAACTGGAACCTTCCTCTAAGATTTGGAACAAGACAATGACACCTACTCTAGTCCTCTTAGTGCTGTAACTGCTAGACAGAGTAACTAGGCAAGAAAATAAAATGAAAACCAATACACGTTGGAAAAGAAGAAATAAAAATACTTCATTGTAGATGACATGCTCTTATGTGTAGAAAGCCCTAAAAAATTCACACACACACACACACACACACACACACACACACACCACTAACACCTCTGTTAGAAATAATGAATTAATTCAGTAAGGCTACAGGACAGAAAATAAACATACCAAAAATTAGTCACATGTTTATATATTAACATCAAAGTAGCTGAGAAGAAAATAATTTTATTTACAAGTAACATCAAAGAATTTAGAAATAAACTTAACCAAGGAGATGAGAGACTTGTTCACCAAAAAAATATAACACTAAATAAATTAGAGCAGACAGAAATGAATGAAAAGACGTCTTTTGCCCATGGATTTACAAAATAATAGCGATAAAATGTCCATACTACCCAAAGCCATTCATAGATTCACTGAAATTCCTATCAAAATCCCAAAGACTTTCTTTTTTAACTACAAAAGCCCCTAATAACTCAAGCAGTTCTGAACAAGAAGAACAATGCTTGAAACATTACATTTCTGGACGTCAAAATATATTACAGCCAGGTATCTATTTCAATCATTTTTACTAGGCTTACTATTTTACTTCTACTTTTGAGTACACTCAGTCTTCATATGTTCTATCTGTGCCCACAAACTTTCCATAATATTTTCTACACATTTAAAGCTGTTAATTTCCCTGCCAACTACCATTTTAGCTGTATGTCTCAACCTTCAATATATTCAGGTCTAAATGTATGCTCTGATTTTAATTTTCTCAAGTTTTCTTTGCTCCTGAATTATTTATAGGTGTATTTTTAAGGTGCTGAATACATTGAAGACTATTTATCTCTGTTTATTTTAATTTCTTCTGACTTGTAGTTCTAAACTACATATTATTGTTTTTTATTTAGCACAGTTGGTTATCTTTCAAGTGAATGAAATATAAGCATAGATGACTCATAATTACCTGCTGTTTTTAGCCTTTTTTTCTGTTGCTATCACAGAATACCACAAATCAAATAAGTTATAAACAACTGAAGCCTGTTGGCTTTCAGTTTTGGAGGCCAAAAACCCAAGAGCATGGGCCGGATGCTGGGGAGGGATGGGGTGCTTTGTCATATCATGTGGATGAGCAAATAAACACTCATGATGCAGAGAGAAAAGATCGGGCCAAATTAATCGTTTCATCAAGAACTCACTTGAGAGAATACCATTCATCCACTCTTGAGGGCAGGACCCTCATGGCCAAGTGACTCCTTAAAGGTCCCACTTCATTTTTTTAATATTTTTTTAAATTTTTTATTGGTGCATTATATTCATACATCATATTGGGGTAAAAAAAAAACTTGTGTGGACAGACATGTGCACATCACTGATTTAGCCCCTACCCAATTCCCACCCCATCCCCTCCCCGTCCTTCCTTCCCTTGCTGGGCTTAGTGGTTGACTTTGGTATGTTTAAATACATTGTGTGTTTTAGAGATTTTCCTTCTCCCCCCTCTCCTTTCTCCTCCTTTAGGTTGTCTTGTTTGCTCCTCTATAGGATTTCCTTTTTCATCTAGAGTTCCTCCTATGACCCATTTCTCCTTAGCTCTCACATAGTAAGGAAAGCATCCAATTTCTTTTTTTTTTTTGTGACAAATCTCACTTAGCATAATGTCCTCCACTTCCATCCATTTCCCTGAAAATTTTTGAGCACTTGACACTCTTCATTTTAGTAGGTCCAAATTTCCATCTATCATACTCCCTTTTGCCTGAAGAACCTTCGTTACCATTTCCTGTTGTATATTTTGTTTACCTTTGAATGCCTGAAAAATATAGCTTCTATTTCATTTTCTTTTTTATACTTTTATGGGTGCATTGTAATGATGCACCATAGTGAGATTCAAAGTGGTGGAAAATGGAAAAGTACATTGGTGTTTCTCTCCCTGCATCCTCTTTTCTGTCTTCCCTGTACATTTAGTAAAATTGGAGCCATACCTTCCAAAATGGACATAGCATTATTTGAACTGTTTTCTTTTTCTCCTCTTTCCTTTCCTCCCTCCCTCAATCTTCTTCCATGGTTCTATAGTTCTATTTATCCTGAAGTCCCTTTGATTTCCCATTTTTCTCTCTAGCTTAGGAAAGAAAGCATATGGCCTTGCACATTCTAAAACTGGATGATCTCACTTAATGTAATTTTCTCTAGTTTCATTCATTTTCCTGAAAATGACATAAGTTTGTTCTTCTTTATGGCTGAGTAAAATTCCATTGAGTGATATACCCGTTTCTTTACCCATTCATCTGTTGATGGACACCTAGGCTGGTTCCATAATTTGTCTATTATGAATTGTGCTACTCTAAACATGGGTATTCTTGTGTCATTATTGTATTCTGGCTTTCATACTTTTGATGAGATATTGAGGATTGGTATAGCTGAAGCATATTGGGGTCTCACTCCTAGTCTTTTGAGAAGCCTCCATACTGATCTCCATAGTGACTGTACTAATGTTCAAACCCACAAACAGTGTGGAAGAGTTTCCTTTTCCCACATCCTCGCCTGCATTTATTATTATTTGTGTTATGAATGAATGCCATTCTAAATGGAGTTAGATAGAACTTCAATTCTGTTTTTTTTTTTTTAGGGGGAAAGGAGGGGTGAATATAATGATTCATTTCATTGCGTTAGCATACTTTCTGATGAGAAACCTATTGATATGTGAATCTTCACCCATGTGTGTGTAATTGTGCCCCACTCCAATTACCTACAAAACTTAAAAAAAAATAACAGGAGATTACACTCAAATTTTGACCACCTTGCTATATCCCAAGCTCTTTTAAGTTTCTTTTTTTTTAAGTTTGAGATAGGGTTTTGCTAAGTTGCTAAAGTTGGCCTCGAACTTGCAATATTCCTTCTTCAGCCTCCTGCACCGTGGCAGTCAGCAAGATTATCTTTTTCTTTTTGGCTTTCAACAGTTTCAGTGATGGGTCATTGTCTTCAGGGGGCTTCTGATATTTGTTATTTCAATGTGTCTAATACTACATTTTCAGAAAGTACCTAAGAGTTATTCCTACCAGTTTGAGAAGGTAAAATTAGTATACCATGTAAGAAGCATTATAGAGATTCTTCCTAGACAAAGGGAAAGGATAATTGTCATATATATATATATATAATATATATATATATATATTGGTGGTACTAGGGATGGAACCCTCCCTCCTACCTCCAGGCTACACTCCCAGACCTATTTTATATTTTATTTGGAAACAGGGTCTCTTAAGCCAGCGAGGCTGGCTTCGAACCTACGTGTCCTCCTGTTTCCGCCTCCCAAGCGCAGGGATTACAAGCGTGCACCACAACGCCCGGCTATGATTATCATGTCTGTTTTGTGTATTTTCATAATGAGAATTTTAAAATTGCTCTTTATAGAATGCTTACCTTTCACTAGTCTAAGAAAGAAATGTGTCCAAGAATTGAGTTGCCAGGGAGATGGTAAAAAGTTGTGTTGATAAGAAGTTCCGTTCATGTTAGGCTGGATCTGTGGAGCTTAGGGCATCATGGGAGGAATCAAAAGAGGGAGAAAGCAAAGGCTCTGCCCTCATATTATGGAGGCTAGAAATCAAGAGAACAGGAAAGCAGAGGAATCTACCATATATAATCCCCAAGTCTACACCCCCGAGGATCCTTCCTCAGTAACCCAGCCCCACCTCCAGCATGGCTGCCTTATTTTCCTTGAGGTCTCTAGGGAACATTTAAATCCAAACCATCATATTACACAGTGAAGCTTGAGGAGGTAAATTGAGCCCTTTGAATCACACGGCTGGTGAGTAGTAGAAATAATTGATCATTTCTCATCTTGGAGATCTGAAACCCACCAACTTTCTACTATAACATGTTGCCCATCAAGTAAGTAGCACTAATTTTCATTCTTCTGTGCTGGTTGCATATTTAAGTAGCACAGATTCTTTAGACGGTTCAGAGCCAACTTCCCCCTCCTTTGTGGATCTTCCTTCAAGTAGAAAGTAAATGATCTTCAATAAAGTGTTGTTCTCACTATGAAATCTTCAGAAATGAAGGTCCTTCTCCCAACCCATGAATCTGACCCTGGAAGACCACGCTGCCTCTCCTAAGGCCAAGACTGAGCTACGACCACTCTCTAGAATTCACTCCCAGGCCTCAGCCCTGTCCAAATTCAGAAGTACACCACCCGTTCAGAAATTAGGTGCAGCTGTACTGTGCATTCTGCATGTGAATGAATTAGCCCAGTCACATGATCTCACTGCTGAGAAAGGTCAGTTGTACAGATTCAATATCTGTGAAAGTCTATCAGTGCCAAGAGGAAAATTGGCCTTAGGCTTAAGTCAGTGGTTCTCAAAGTGTGGTCTGCATATGGGCAGTAACAGCATCACCTGGGAACTTGGTAGGAAGCTGGATTCTTGGACTCCAGGGCAGATCTGCTGATCAGAATTTCTAAGAGCAGGGAACCAAAAAATCTGAGTTTTAATAAGTCTTCCGTGTGAATCTGAAACGTACTCAAGTTGGGGAACTTATTTATCAGCTTTGAGGACATTTGCGCTAGCATTTGGGTATTCAGATGCCTTCCTATGGAGGTGTCATCCCTGTGTGCAATGCAACACCATGTTGATCTAATTTAAAAATAATAATAATGTTCATTCATCCAAAAGAACAGAAATCAACTCACACAAATAGGGAGGCCATGGTAGTCTGGTGTTAATTTCTTGGGAGGCGAGCAGGTTTATGCTGACATAGAATTATACCAGAGTGAGAAAATGTTGCCCTGTCTTGCTTCAAAAGTTGCTGGGAGGGGTCAAATTCCATTGTGTGTATATATATCACAGTTTTTTCATTTGCAGGAAAATGGATGGCACTTTAAAATATTATGCTAAGTGAGATTAGCCAGTCTCAAAAAACTAATAGTTTGTATGCTTTCTCTCCTATTTGGAGCTTACAGAGAAATTGGGTAACAAGGGTAACCACAGATATAGGAGTAGAATGGAGTGATGGAGAGGATTCTGGAGAGGGAGGAGGAGGGATAGATTAAAAAAAATCAAGAGTTGAAATAATGCTACTTATGTATATTAAAATACCAATGCCAGCCGGGCGTGGTGGCGCACGCTTGTAATCCCCGCGCTTGGGAGACAGAGACAGGAGGATCGTGCTGGTTTGAAGCCAGCCTGGATGGCTTAAGAGACCCTGTACCAAAAAAATATATATAAAATTGGTCTGGGAGTGTAGCCCTGAGATATAAGGGCTTCCAGGAACCCCAGTACCACAAAAAAATAAAATAAAAATAAACTACCAATGCCAATTTCAGAGTCATTCACGGAGAAGGGATTTATTAGATTAGCTTACATAATTGCAAAGGCTGAAAAGTTCCATGAGAGTCGTTTCTAATCAGAGAGAGTGGTTTAGTCCATAAAATTGGGAACATCATAACTACAGAGACCATTAATGGAGCCCCTAGTCCAAGGTTGATGGCTCTGGAGTCCCTGTAAGTCCACGGGTACAAATCCCCGAGGCCAATGGTCAAGGAACCATGAGTCATGTGCATATATATTCTTATTACTCTATACCTTAGTATGATCTATAATTATGATACATTAATAAGGGGAAAAATTGTTGGGAGAGGGCTGAGAGACTGTTCCCAATTGCCTTCTGGAATATAGGCCTAGACATAGGAATAAGTGATAGAAATGAGCTGGGGTCCATGCTCATAGGATCCCACCCGTCTAAGACTAAAAAAAATCAGCACTCTGTTCCTAGTGTGGAGGGACGGCGACAACCACCCTGTGGGAAATCCACCCATACTCCTATTTGGAAGAGAAGGAAGAATAACTCTCCACCTGGCTCTTGTCACTGATGGAGCTGACAGCTTTATATCCACAGTGGAGGGAGGAGCTGAAAGGGGGGTGTCACCAAAGTGCATCTAAGTGACAGGGAGGAAAGATGGATATTTTTATAGAGGAAGAAATGTACTGATGGAGGGAAATGAGACCGAAAGACCATAAAGGTCTCAGGTTGGCAAAACCAATTAGTAGATGTTTACAAAAGATAACCCCTGAGGTCAGATTGAATTGGCTTTGATGGTGATACCCTTGGGTTTAAAAAAAATGGATTAGCATCCTCCGCAGCCTAGTGCAATGGAAACAGACTGCAGTCTCCCTTCTGCTGGGGACTCTAGCCAGCTGTGTGCCCCTGGGCAGGTGACTGAGAGTCCCAGGAATCCCTCCTCTCATCTGTTTGCAGAGATGATTATATGAGATTGTACAATCCCTTCCAGCTCTGACATGCTGGTAAATTCTCTTTGACTTCTGGAAATTTAGGGGGACATTTTAGGGCTGTATAGTTCATAATTTGGCTACTCTGGCTTTCTGGGTGTTTATAGTATGTAAATTTCCTGTATGTAATTTGAAGGGAAAGAGAGAATTTCTCATCCCTTCTATGGCTGGTTCACCCCAGCCACTTTAAAACAGGACTCATTTAAATCTAAATGAGAACAACTCCAGCAAATGGCCTGAGGGAGGCTCCCAGCTGTCTGATGGGGTTTGCTTTAATGTGAATCATGGGTCCAAAAGCTGAGAGCTGCTGAGTCAGATCCAAAGACGAGGAGCAAAGGTCCTGGGATCATGTTTTGGCAAATTTTGTGTTTATGGGTGCTCTTAGATGATGAAAATTTTTTTCGTCATCTACTCAGCAACTCTGATCTTCTGTCCAGGACTATCAGATTGCCCTACCAGGTTCTTGCTGATTCTAGGTCTGTAAGGGAGAGCTTGCCCTTCTCAGAACCTCCTACTTTCTACTTCAATCTCCACCCGAAATTTTTTCATCATCTAAGGAGATAAAAAGGGATTCTGCAGGGAGTCCAGAAGGACAGGTAATTTTGGGGTGGGGGGGAGAGACAGAGAGACAGAGACAGAGAGAGACAGAGACAGAGACAGAGATGGGCAAAGTAGGACATGACTGTAATCGCAGTACTTGGGAGGCTGAAAAAGGAGAATTGGAGAATCGGAGGTTTCAGGCTAGCCTCAGCAACTTACTAAGAACTTATTTCAAAATAAAATAGGAGCCGGGCATGGTGGCACGTGCTTGTAATCCCAGCATTTGGGAGGCTGAGACAGGAGGATCACAGTTCACAAACAGCCTCAGCTACTTAGTGAGGCCCTTTGAAACTCAGTGAGACCCTGTTTCAAAATAAAGAATAAAAAAAAATAGAATAAAATAAAATAGAGCTGTAAGCGTGGCTTGAAGGTAGAATGTTTCTGAGTTCTATCATTAGTACCACAAATGGGGGGGGGAGAGAGAAAGAGAGAGAGAGAGAGAGAGAGAGAGAGAGAGAGAGAGAGAGAGAGAGGATGAGAATAAAGGAACAATAAATGTGACTAGTTCAAATCAGCATCTTCTATTGATTGAGTTTTTTCAATTCATGTTGTCAAGAATCCTGGAGGAATGAATATCCCCAGTGCTACTACCTGTTTAACAATCAGCTCTTCATATATGTTTACTACAGATCTATAAAGGGAGACAGGGAGGCCCTGCCCTGCTGCTTTTGCCAGTTTCCACAGCATGATGACCAGTTTCAAGATGCCAATATTCTATCTCTGAATGCCTTGTTAGGAAAATATGTGTGCGATTGGCTCTCAGAGGCAGGCCAGTGCTGGCTCCAGCACATCTCTAGTTCCTGTGCCCACATCAAAGATAAAACCCCAGGAATCCAGAGACCTGACGAGCATAAGTTGGATAAGATACATAGCACATAGGTGCTAGATTCAGATTTTGCACCTGGGCAGTCTGACAATAAAGCTTGGGCTCTTCATCGGGCTACGGCACTATTTCTAAAGGGTGGCAGTTTGATATTTGAGAAACATGTGTCATGCAGAAAATTCTACTCAGCAACAACTCTGATCTTCCGTCCAGGACGATCAGGTTGCCCTACCAGGTTCTTGCTGATTCTAGGTCTGTAAGGGAGAGCTTGCCCTTCTCAGAACCTCCTACTTTCTACTTCAATCTCCACCCCAAGTGATCCCCAATATCTGTTTGCTTAAGGTTCTCTTCTCTCATAGGTCTGCCCCCATATCAGAAAATGTTCTGATCACTTTAAAAGCATATCTGAGACTTTTCACCAAGTTTAGGAGGTTCCATTTTCATTATGGTTGTTGTTGTTGTTGTTGTTGTTGTTGCCGTTGTTGTTGTTGTTGTTGTTGTTGCCGTTGTTGTTAGTGGTGCTACGGGATGAACCCAGAAATATTAAACCTCTGATCTATACCCCTATCTCTTTTCAATTTTTGTTTGTTTGTTTTGAAATAAGGTCTTGCTAAGTTGCTCTCACCAAGCTGTTGAGACAGGCCTCAAACCTATGATCTTCTTATAATGGCTGAGTGAAATTCCATCATTTTCAGGGAAATGGATGGAACTTGAGGACATTATGCTAAGTGAGATTAGTCAGTCACAAAAAATAAGAAATCAGATGCTTTCCCTAATATGTGAAAACTAAGGAGAAACGGGTCACAGGAGGAACTCTAGATGAAAAAGGAAATCCTATAGAGGAGCAAACAAGACAACCTAAAGGAGGAGAAAGGAGGGGGGAAGAAGGAAAATCTCTAAAACACACAATGTACTTAAACATATCGAAGTCAATCACTAAGCCAACCATGGGAGGGAGGGACGGGGAGGGAATGGGGTGGGAATTGGGTAGGGGTTAAATCAGTGATGTGTACATGTCTATACACACAAGTTTTTTACCCCAATATGATGTATGAATATAATGTACCAATTTAAAAAATTTTTAAAAAATCAAACCTATGATCTTCTTATAGGCGTGAGCCACCACACCTGGCTTTTTTATATATATATATATATATATATATATATATATATATATATTTTTTTTTTTTTTTTTTTTTTTTTAGTCAAAGACTATGTGATACATGTTTAAACCTGGATAGGGTAGAGAGCTGGAGAAATAACAATTTAGTAATAGGAATTTGTAGGTCTCTCAGAAAAGCTTCTATTTTTCCCTCTTGACTCTCAAATAATGGATAAACTTTTGCGATGGAGTCATTACCATCGGTCTTGGAAATTATGCTCCCTGACACATCACGAAGCTACTCTGATTGGGGTGGGAAGTATTGGTGTGATAAGAGAAGTGGGAAGTACAAAGAAAGCCCTCATCACAGTCCCGGCTCTGAACAAGAGAATCAACTTTCCCGTTCAGTCTTTTCCTGTGGGAAAAGGGAGTCCTGTCTGCCCTTCTTCTCTCCTGAGGTCATTCAGGGGATTTGTAGGAAGGGCTTTGGACAACTGTAAAACACACAGATATAAAGTGGCAAGGTCTGCACAGGAAAATAAGAGTCCTTTGGAGCAATCACACCAAGCTTTTCTGTGTATAATTCTTTTCAGAACCCCAAATAGGTCAGTTGCTTGATACATTGAAGATATGCTATACATATAAATGTCTAGGTTCATGAATATAGTATATATTGAGGAATTGTAAAGAAACTCATCGATAGACATCATAAAAAAAATTTGCAGCATTTCAATCTAGATAGCGTTTACTTAGAATATTTAAGAAGGGTCACTTTTGTGTATGATGTGTGTGTGTGTGTGTGTGTGTGTGTGTGTGTGTGTGTTACTATGAATTAAATCCAAGTGCATTCTAACTCTGAGCCACACTCCCAGCCCTTATTTATTTATTTATTTATTTTGAAAAAGATTCTCACAGCCAGGCTGGGTAACACACACTTGTAATCCCAGCATTTGAGAGGCTGAGACAGGAGGATCGCAGTTCACAGACAGCCTCAGCTACTTAGTGAGGCAACTCAGCGAGACCCTGTTTCAAAATAAAGAACAAAAAATAGGGCTAAGGGGTGTAGCTTGGAGGTAGAATGCCCCTGGGTTCCATCTCTAGTACCACAAAAAAATGAAAGAAAGAAAAAAAGAGAAAGAAAAAGGAAGGAAGGAAGGAAGGAAGGAAGGAGAAAGAGAGAGAAAGAAAAGGAAAGAAAGAAAGAAAGAAAGAAAGAAAGAAAGAAAGAAAGAAAGAAAGGAGAAAGGAAAGAAATAGAGTCTCATTCAGTTTCTGAGAGTCTCCATAAGTTGCTGAGGCTGGCCTCAAACCTGCAATCCTCCTGTCTCAGCCTTTCAAGTACTTGGATTACTGGCACATTCCTACATCCAGCAGAAGGGTCACTTACTTAAATTGCAAAGTTCACTAAGATATCAACGAGTAAAGGTTTATTTATCCTATACTTTTCTTTAAAAGGGAAATGAAACTTGATAAAAAAAATATCATAAATCAATGGGTATAATTTAATACTTATAACTTCTGGATACTTGCCCTGAAACTTGTCTTAGTATAAAGAATGTTTAATTTATTCCCTTTTTGCTAAGAAAAGGGAGAATGGGAAATGATATTATATTTGAAAATGAAAACATATTGTGTAAGGCTTATCACTTTATGACTACCTATTTTATTTTATGGTACTGTATTATGACCACTTATTTAATTTAATTTACTATAGATACATTTCAGGCAAAAAATCATAAATAATATGTCAGTGCCTTGCTCATAATAAGTCAATCCATCTCCTACTGCTGTTTCTTTATTTTTTTTAGCTATTAATGATTTCTAACTGTCAATCAAACTGGCTGAAGGTTATGGTAGACTATGCGAGATCTCTTACCCTGAAGATAATTGAAACAAATCAATAAAACATAACAGCATTATGTTGATAAGTCATAAATCACTCAAAAATAATAAAAACCGCTAAAAGGGAAATAAGAAATGTCAATAAAAAGCAGAAGCTTATAATTGGAAGAGAAGACCTATGGTATTATAAATATATAATTAAGCCCCTTTGGCAGCACAGAAAGAGGCCGCGGTGATAAATTAACTAACCTAGACATTTCCAAAATGCGTCCATCAAACGAGCCATTAACTCCTATTTTTACCCCAAGTCAAAATAGTTCCGGTTCCTGCCTCTCCTGCCTCGGTCTTGTTTGTTTGACTTTTCCTTTTCAAAGGGGGAGGGACCTGCTAGAGGGAGTTTCTCCCTTCATTTTACAGGAGAAAACACAACTGCATAGGCTGACATTTGGGGGAAATTTTCTAGAGAGCGATTCTCACATTTAGCCACAACAGAGTTAAACGGAGATGGTGGGCCCCCATCTGTAAAAGTTTCTGATTCTGTGGGTCTGGGATGGGGCTCCCCAAGATACATGTCTAACCACTTTCCAGAGGATGCTGAGGATGCTGGTCCAAGGACCACACACTTGGAGAACTGCGGCTCCATGGCAACCCGCTCGATCCCTGGGCTTAGCAGGTTTTCCCCAGACCCCCATCCAGAGGCAAGGACTGGATCCCAAACTCAACATCACCCCGGGAGCAGCCCCGAGCTCTCTGCAGGGACCGCCAGGTCTTTAGAACTTAAGCCTTGCTAATGATGAGAAGGTTTTCTTATGCACTACTGTGAGAAAGAAAAACAGACATTTGCTAATTAGCTCTAACTGGACAGACTTGTTAACAATAAAGTCTGTGCTAGGGAGGTTCAAAGGAAATCTGAAGTCTTGTTTTGTTTGTTTGTTTCTTCTAATCTAGACAAATTGAGGATCAGAGAGAAGAGTAACATGAGTTCAGAGAAAGTCATCAGAATTAGAATCAGAAACTAAGTTAAACCACACAAATTGCCTAAATCATTTAACTAAGGTAATTGGCAGAATGGCTTAAGATAATAGTCTCTTTTTTTCTTTTCTTTTTTGTAGTACTGGGGATGGAACCCAGGGGCTTTCTACCTCCGAGCTACACTCCTAGCCCTATTTTTTTTTTTTTTTATTCTTTATTTCGAAACAGGGTCTCACTGATTTGCAAAGGGCCTCACTAAGTAGCTGAGGCTGGCCGCGAACTGCCACCTCCTGTCTCAGCTTCCCGAATGCTGGGATTACAAGTATGCACCACCATGCCTGGCTTAGGCTACCATTCTTAAAAAAGCACCTATGTTTTGCTGTGTGCAAAGTATATTTAATCCTCAAAATCTTGCACGGGTGCTATATGCTAGACATTATTTCAAGTGCTTTAAAGATTAAAAACTCATGTAATTTTCAGAAAAACCCCATGAAAGAAGCAATCTCTCCTTTCATTTTACAACATGAAGGCACTGTCTGGGGCACAGGGAGGTTACATAAATTACCAAAGTCACACAAAGCCCAGGGATTTGAACCCAGGCAGAGCCCATCATTTACGGTGCCAGGTCCTAATGATTCTATAGTGGTTCAGATTGAAACAGTCTTGTCAACTGAAAACCCGACTGTAGTTTGGACAAAGCAAAGTCAATTCTAAAAAAAAAAAAAAGTGGGGGTATGATACCTGGACCTTCACAGACAAGGATTTATATTTTTAGACCTGCAGCCTGGTCATGGATTTGTCTCCCAAATAATCCATATGTAATCTAAGGCGTAGCCAGAGTCAAGAATAACTGTGCCTTTCCGGACTTGCTTGTTCTTTGACGTTAACTGAGATGGTGTCATGATTAAAGACTGGCCCCTGTACTGTGGGGAGGGTGATACACGCCAGGAAGAGAGATAACTGGTTGTGTTTCACAGAGACCATTGCTCCAAGAAGACCAGAACCAAGAAAGAAGCCAGTGGGGTAAAGTTATAGCAAGACATTGAATTAACCTGTGTGTGCCTCCAGGTCCTCGTTATCAAAAGCTTGTTGCTTTAGTCTCCCTAGGATTTGTATTATTTAATTTAACTTTATTTTTATTGCTTTGTATGTGTAGTACTGGAGGTTGAACCTAGGGGCATTCTACCTCTGAGTTCCACCCCCAGCCCTATTTTTATTTTTATTTGGAAACGGGGTCTTGCTAAGTTGCTGAGGCTGGCTTTGAACCCATGATCCTCTTGTCTCAGCCTCCCGCGTACTGGGATTACAAGCGTGTGCCACCACATCCGACTTCTTCCTGTGATTCATTTTGTATTCGTTTTTTGTGTCATGGAGGAAAAAAAAATAACTAATTCACTACGCACACCTCAAGTTTTTACCTAGAAGGTTTTAGGTTTTGAGCTACACACTCTTGCCAAACCTCTGGTACCTTCCGTGATACCCGGCCAGAAAGGGCTCAGTGTGCCGGCAGCGCATTATGGGGAAAATTTATGATATCTGATGAAGTGGCCAAGCCAGGCTGGTGAGGATTTGAGGTGCACGTCTAGAAAGAATTGAGGCTAAAACTGTTCCAAGCAAACAGCTGGCCTGGGGGTTACGTGGTTTCCCTTTGAAAAATCTCTCCCATTTCCTTTAAGGCACCAGATCATGGTTAAAACCAAAGTAACCACAAGGCTTTAATACCAATTAAATGAGATTAAAGAGGAAGTGATTACTAGGAATTAAATAGAGAAAAAATAATCATGCTAATAGCACAGTGCTGGTACAAATTAGCACTCAGCAATTTCCCATAAAGGGAACAGTCTCTGCCGTCCCAGTGGTTGCTGGACATTGCTTGGAGCCTTCGCAATGACCATTCGCTTTATTTGTGGCCCAAGGAAATGAAATGCAAAGGAGCTAGGGACCCTTCCTCTGCACATTTTTTTTTGGCGGGGGTGGGGGAGAACCAAGATGTGAACCCAGATCTGACTCTAAACCAAGACCCAATAGAGCATGCAGGATCCAACACCAAACAAACACATGGATTTTTTTTTTTCCTAAAATGTTATTAAAGATGTTGAAACGGCAACAGCAGAACATGAAAGAAAGCATAGGGTCCTTCTCAATGTGTGGGGCCCTGGGGGACTTCAGAGGCCAAAGACACAGAATGAATCCAAGCCCAAGATGCAGTTCAGAAAGGCAGCTACTTAAAATACACCATCCTCCAGAAGCCAATCAGAAATGCAGAATCCCAGGCCCTACCCAGACGGCTTTGTGTGGACCCAGGAGGGGCCTGGATCTGCAGTTAGAGCCTCCTCTCCCTGGATTTTGCTTCCTTTAGATCAATGGCAGAGCACCTGTTTGTGGTCTAACACTACCCCCATCACCATCCCAGGATGCAAATACGGCCCATTTCCCTGTGTAGCTGCACCTGTATCATTAGCATGCGTTAGCAGGAAGTCTCTGCTGTCTCCCCTTGGTTGACTTCAGCCATCTCTCCCCATCGATCAGCCCCTGCCGTTGCATACTCAGAGGTCACTCCCACTAAGCCAGGAAGGCAGGCAGGTCCACCCTCCACTAGACGAAGCTCCATAGCTCTGCTGATGTTCTTGCTGATACAGATCCCTCATAACCCCCCAGTGTGGCCTCAGCCCATTGTTATTTTAATTCCTGCTCCCACCCCACCCCACGAGGGGAGTTCCCAAAGCCTGGCCCTGTGTCTATGCAGTTAGGTCTGCTGGCCCCGATCTAGCCCCGGCCAAGGACATATTGCTCAATCCTGATGCATATGACCCTTCCTCCTCCACCAGGTAGTGAGCTGTGGGATTCTTGGCATGATTTTCCACAGGTGTAATTACACTGGGCCACCACAGTCTGTGAGCAAGACTCTGGTAAGATTTATTCTCAAAAGTTAGGTACCTGTATCCATTTTCTCCGGATACATTTCTGTGGTTATCAGAACAATGATTTCCAAAGCACACTCTCTCTCTCTCTCTCTCTCTTTCTCTTTCTCTCTCTCTCTCCCTCCCTCCTTCCCTCTCTCTCCCTCTCCCTCTCTCATTTCTCTCTCTGTCCCCCCCCCCAAAAAAAAAGGTGTGACTATGTCATCTAATGTGTAAAAGAAATAAAATTAAATTAAAGATCTCAAGATGGGGAAATGATCCTGGGTTATCTGGTGAGCTTGTTGTTATAGGAATGGCCCTTATGGGGGAAGGCAGGTGGGCCAGTCACAGGAGATGTGGGGAAGGAAGTAGAGGTTAAAAAAAAACGCATCCATGAGCCAGTGAATGTGGGCAGCTCTAGAAGGTGAGAAAAGGGCCAGGCGTGGTGGTGCATGCTTGTAATTCCAGTACTTGAGAGGCTGAGACAGGAGGATTGCACAAGTTTGAGGCCAGCCTCAGCTATTTAGTGAGGCTTTCAGCAACTTAGTGAGACCCTATTTCCAAATACAATAGAAAATAGGTCTGGGAGTATAGCCTGAAGGTAGAAAGCATCTGGGTTCCATCTCCAGCACAGAAGAAGAGGAAGAAGAGGAAGAAGAGGAAGAAGAAGAAGAAGAAGAAGGAGGAGGAGGAGGAGGAGGAGGAGGAGGAGGAGGAGGAGGAGAGGAACTTTCTTTTAGGAGGAGGAGGAGGAGGAAGAGGAGGAGGAGGAGGAAGAGGAAGAGGAAAAGGAGGAGGAGAGGAGGAGGTGGAGGAGAAGGAGGAGGAGGAGGAGGAGGAGGAGGAGAGGAACTTTCTTTCTCTCTCTTTCTTTCTTCCTTCCTGCTTTTCTTTCTTTCATCAACAAAGGGCCAGAAAAGAATGCTGAGCAGTGAGCCAACATGATCCTAAATGTTCAGGGGAGAGTCTCATATGCTTCAGGGGCTGAGAAACCAAGGGAGGGACAGCACAAGTTGGCATATATGGAAGTCTTGGAATACAAAATGCTTCTCTCGTTTCTTGGTAAACAAACCCCTATAATACAGAGATGTAGCTCAGAGGTAAAAAACAAAAACAAAAACAAAAACAAACAAAAAAACCCCTGGGTTCCATCCCCAATACCAAACGTGCAAAAAATTAAAATTAAAAAGGCTCCATGTTGGGAAGATGTTATGTACAAGAACACAAAATTATCAGGAGCATTAAGTTCAAGAGATCTATTTTACATAATAGTACCTGTAGTTAATAGTGATATATTATGTTCTTAAAAATTGATAAGATTAGATTGTGAGTGTCCTCTTCTTTCTCCTTCTCTCTCTCTCTCCCTCTTTTTCTCTCTTTCTAACACACACACACACACACACACACACACACACACACACACACAGTATGTGAAGTAATGTGTATGTGAATTAGTTTGATTTAGCCATTCCACAATGTACACACATTTTAAAACATCATGTTGTGTGCCATACACACATATAAATATTGCTCATCAATTTTGATTAATTAACAACTTAACCTTTAAAAAAAGAGGCCTGAGAGAGACCACACTCACCATATAAGGACACAATGAGAGGTCTATGGTCTATAACACAGTGGAAACTCCCTCCAAGCATGCTGGCACTCTGACCTATGGCTTGCAGCCGAGAAATCATGAGAAATAACTTTCTGCTGTTTATAAGCCACCCAGTCTATGGCACTTTTGTTATAATAGTCTCAATGAACTAAGATGGGGGGAGGAACTTCAGTTGAAATGGTATCACTGTTACCTACATGCAATTTAGAGAGACTGTCTATTCTAGGGTAGGATTTTTTAAAAACCAATATTTTCTTGCAAAACTCTCTCTACAGTCTGAATTTGCTTACTGCTAACTGACACTACTTCTTAAAGATTATCACATATTTTATGGTGAACCTGGGAGCCTTCTTCAAATTATAGATGTCCCTGGTGCTTAGTCCTGTTGTTTAAAAATAATATCTTAAATTAGTGCTTAAATGGAATTTTTTTGTCTGTGTTCCAAAAAGGCTAGCTTCCTGAAAAACCTAGTTTCTCATCAGATGTAAGTTATTAAGTAGGTCCTTAAGGGAATTTCTGCTTTTGTGTCAAATCATGAAATTATTGGGTAAAGAAGACCTATATGAAAAGGAAAATTGGGACTGCTTTTGTTTTCTTAGCATAATAAATTGTCTGGTTAACTTCTGATTGGGAGGAAAGACATGGTGTCTTAGGAAAGTATACCAACACGTAAAGAACACAAAGCCAAATAACCTAGTCTGAACTGAACAGACATTTCTCAAAAGAAGCAATACAAATGGCCAAGAAATATACCAAAAAATAAGATAAAATAAAAAAGGGTTCAACATCATTAGCAGTCAAGAAAATGAAAATTAAGACTACACTGAGATTCCCTCTAATTCCAATTAGAATGACAATCATCACAAATACAAACAATAATAAATGCTGGTGAGGATGTGGGAAAATGGAAACTCATACACTTTGGGTGGGATGAAATGTTAGTATCACCGTTATGAAGATCAATCTGAAGTTTTGACAAAAGACTAAGAATGGAATCACTGTATAACCCAGGTATATCACTGCAGTATCTTCTCCAAATGAATTAAAGTCAGACTACCGTAAGTCCGAATATTATAGTGTTACATGCATATCTATGTTTATGTCAGCATAATTCACAGCAGCTACATTATGGAACAAATATAGGTGCCCATCAACAGATGAATGGATAAAAGAAATGTGTTAGATACACACACAATAAAATTTTACTCAGCCACAAAGAAAAAAAAATGTTATTTGCAAGAAAATGGATGGAACTAGAAAGTATTATGCTAAGAGAGATCATCCGGTCTTAAAAAGTAAAGGGTTGTATGTCTTTTCTCATCTGAGGAAGCTATAGATAAAATTTAAAAAATGAGAGACTTCAGAAGAGAGAACTAGTATGTTGGTGAAAGAGGATCAGTGGAGAGAGGTCGGAAGAAAAAAGAGAATTGATGAAGGAAATAGTCCAAATAATGCCATGTCCATATATAAAGGTATCACTACCAATCCCATTGATATATACAGAGTAATGGGGTGGCAGGATAAAATCTAAGGAGAAACACAAGTACTATGTGCATGTGTATTTGAACTTCACTATGACATAATTATAATGCACCAATAAAAGTTTCATTAAAATAAAGAATGCAGAGCCTATGTCTTCTACAGTTTGAACCACCTAATTAGGTTGAGCCAGTAATAGATGGCTGAAGCTGAGATAAGCTTCTGGGTATTGAGCAAAAACTGTTGGGAGGAGCTTTATTAGAATGTTTTCTTCCGTGTTTTTATGATGCTCCGGTAGAGCTCAAAATATAGACTCAGGGGAATCCAAAAGAGGCTGCATTAGGATCAACTCTAGGCTTAAACATCAAGATTAGATTAAGTGGTGATAAATGCAAAACTCCTAAATTAAAGCAAAGCACTTAGTACACAGAGAGGCTTTTAGATGTATCTCTAATTATAACTGACATACTAAATCGTTGCTTGAAAATATCTTTTTACAAGAAGTCATGTGGAAAAGTACACAGACCTGGTTGTTCAGACTGGCACCTATGCTCAGTGAATATCTCCACAGTGTAGGGACATTGCTAGGAATAAACACATTTGAATTTGTTGGCATTGTACCTCTTTGTCTAATGAAAAATCCCTGTGCAAGGGATGCATGGTGGTTCTTTAATGAAGAATAGAGAAACTTAAATCTGCAAAACAACTGTACTGTCACACTTTCTTGTGGTTGTACCAATAACCTGTATTGTTCTTGGTTTCTCTCTGTGGAAAATATCTCACCCATTGGACTTCTTTTACCCAATTCCCCCCTTTCCCTGGTACTTTTTAGCTTGTGCATTATGATTCTCATGCTTTAGATGTATCAAGTCTTGCCTTAGTCAAAGTTATCACTGCTATAATCCAAAAGGTCTGACCACACAGCATAGAGGAAGGAAGGCTTATTTGCTCAAGGTGTCTTGGAGATTTCAAGTTCAGTCTATGTGAGGCCAGGTCTGCAGATATCAAGTAATGATAGAAAAAAGCAGAGAGAGAGAGAGAGAGAGAGAGAGAGAGAGAGAGAGAGAGAGAGAGAGAGAGAGAGACTCTGATTTTACATCATGGAGAGAGACTAAAAAGCAAGGGTATTTAAAGACAAAAGTAAAATCCCCAAGGCCATACCCTTAGGGAGCCCCTCTTTCTAGCCACACCCCAACAGCCTAGGTCACCACTCAGTAAACCCATCACAGTAGATCTTACACACTGATGAGCTTATCACCCTCATGACTTAATCACATCAACATTAATTCATAAGCTCTTCAAGGCACAGTCTATATCAAACCTTAAAGAGTCTTTATGTACTTCTCCAGAATTTTGTTTTTGAAAATCCCTTCCATGCCTTCAACCATCCTCTCTATGTTCTTGCTCACACTCTGTTTCCAGTCCAGAAAGCTTTAAGTTGGATCTATTTGGATGCAGTCAGGATGCTTACAGAGGATACACCAACGAGAATGTTGTGGTTTGGTCCTGAAACATTTCCCTAAAGGTTCATAAGTTGAAGTCTTGGTCCCTGGTGTGACAGAGTTCAGAGGTGGGGCTCTTGGATGTGATTGGGTCATGATAGCTCTAATTCCATTGATGGACTAATCCATCCAAGGATTTATATCTGCTTGGTCTACCAGGAGGTAGTGGAAACTGTAGAAGCTGGGGACTAGTTGAAGAGAATAGATTCTTGGGGCCATGGCATGAAGACTATCTTTTGTCCCTGATCCATTCCCCTCTGAATTCTTCCCAATTTCCATAGGCTGAGAAGCTTTTCTCTACCACATTCCTGCCATGATGATCATCTGCCTCATCTCAGATCCAAAGCTTTGGAGCCTGCTGACCGTGGACTCAAAGAACTTTCCAGCTTTAAGTTGTCCTCAATTCAGGTATTCTGTCGCAGTGACAAAAATCTCATGCAAAGAACTTGAAAATTAGATTGCTCTCAATTAATACCTTTTGTGAAACTGAGATACCATGAATACAGCCAGAGAGATGCTTGGAAAAGAGGAATGGCCCCAGCCATTGCACTATAGCATGTTTGTCTACATTAAAATGTGTAGTTCTGCAAAGGATTTTTTGTTTATTTGTCTGTTTGTTTTTAGTGAAATATAGAGAAAGAAGGGTTGGTAAGGTCTGAGGATGAGGACTGTTGGTTGGACGAGGGCTGTTCCAGGTGTAATGGAAGCTCATCTTTTCATAGACACATCTGCATCAGGCATTCCTAAAGATTCCTCAGTAGAGCCACCTCAACGGCTTCTCCTTTTGATTTCATTCCCAGTGAGATGTACAACTATGATTTGGCTTCATGGGTAGGTGCGCCTATATGGAAGGAATGTGCTGGTCATGCTGAGAAGTGTATTCCAGGCAGGTGGCATTTCTTGTTATAAGTGATTCCTTTAGAACTCTGGTTTTATAATTCAATCTTCCAAGTTTGATTAATGTGCTTTCCCCTAAGACCTGGGAGGTTGAAAGAACACGTTTCTGAAACTGTTTGGCTACTAACTAAATCCTATACCAAAGTCAGCACACACACACACACACACACACACACACACACACACGTGCGCGCACACACACACACACTCACACTCAGACACACATGCCACTGATGTCCTCAATGCCACAGCTGTTGCTGTGACCTTGACAAATGTTTTCTCCTTTGATCGTCCACAGATGTCTATGTTGGCTCCGAGTTAGAGGTCTTTCATTACAGAAACACATAGTAAATTCAAGCTGACTTAGACTTGACACAACCTGTCAGTAGTAGAAGTTTCCTAGGCCAGCTCTCTAGTGTTCCCATTCCTGTCCAGAGAACCAGGAGGCTCACAGCCAGCCGACCTCAAAGGCCCAGCAGTGCCGATCCCAACCTCATAGCCCACTTTTCCTCAGGAAAGGTGTCCCTTCAACTTTTGCTAACCCCGTGGCTGCCCCATCTTTCTACCATCATGGATTTAATTCTGGATTTCACTAAACCATGTTGAAATTAATGTGGTGTCTCTCCACCACCACCCTTACCTCTAATACCATTTATAACCTCCTTCATTGGAGTATACCTTTTACTATTAATATTACTGATTGGTTCATGCCCAGTGCCCTTAGAAGCATTATCCATAATTTGACCCAGTACCACTCACCCATCTGTGTATGTGTGTGTGTTACTGGGGATTGAACCCATGGATCATTCTAGCTCTGAATTATATCCCCAGCCCGTTTTACATTTTTTATTTGAAACATGGTCTCATTAAGTTGCTGAGAGCCTTGCTAAGTTGCTGAGGATGGCCGCAAACTTGTGGTCCTCCTGCCTCAGCCTTCCAAGTACTGGGATTACAAGCATGTGTCATCATGCCAAGTGTAACCATCTTATTTTTATTGCTCAAAAAATACAGACCCTACATGCACTCCCTGTCATGTAGAACATCTGTTGTCTATTGCAGAGCAGTGATTTGTCCCAAACCTTCAACATTTAATTTGTTCCCAAACTGCAGCTTGGGGAGAGCTAAGTGGAGACAACTAATTGGCTCTACATGGATCATGAGCTGGCCAAAGAGTTCTCAGCCAGTACTGTGAGATGGGTGCTTCTTTACAGCCATAGGGTACCAGGGAACCACATGGGAGCTGGTTTCCAAGAGTCAGCATCCCTAGAGAACCAGGAGGAAGTGGTATCCCCCTTTACAACCTAGCTTTAGAAGTCAAATAGTGTTGACTATAATATATAGTATAATCACAAGAGTACTGAATTCAAGGGGAGGGGATGTGGGTACCATCACGCAATGGAAGGACTATTAAGGTCACATTGAAGGAGGAAAGAAAGAAAGAAAGAAAGAAAGAAAGAAAGAAAGAAAGAAAGAAAGAAAGAAAGAAAGAGGAAGGAAGGAAGGAAGGAAGGAAGGAAGGAGAATGCAGGCAGGAAAGAAAGGAAATAAGGAAGAGAGAGAGGAAGAAAGAAAAGAAAGGGAAGGAAAATAAAATTGCAGAATAAGAGAGATTTTTGGCATTCGTGTTTTTGGAAAAAGCAATCTGTTGCACACAACATATGAACAATAGATTGGTCAAAGAAAAGAGCCAACAAACATTTCTTCTTGGTGGGGTAAAAAAAAAAGTATCATATGGTCACATTTGTAGATCTCAGAGTTTCCCATTCATCTTACAGGTGAGAAAGCTAAGACCCACAAAAAAATATTGCAACTTACCCAGGTCACAATCAGTGGAAGCCCTGGGAACAGAATCTAAGTCTATTTAACTTCCCTGGCAGATTTACATTCACTAGGACCAGTGGCAGGTTGGGACATGTCTATTTTTAATAAGTGCGCAAGGTGGTTCTTAGAAGCAGGCGATTTAGGGGGACGCTGTGTGTGCTGCAGCTGCACTTCTAGGTCAGCACATGGATAGCTGGTTACGGAGATCTGAGAGGGTGTGGTTGCATAGCCTAAATATTTTTAAGGTCCTCTCCAAGTGGAAGACATTATCATTAGTCTTTAGCCTGGGTGCACAAACTAATCTCCCCAGGTAATTAGGAGGATGACTAGTCAGGTTCCTTTCCCATCCTGCCCTGGAGGAACCGGAGCCAGGCAGCGACTTGTTGGGGATAATTTAATCCAGGCTGGTGTGTTGGCATGATGCCTTTGCCCCTCCGATGATTCAAGAAGAAAGGAACCTGTTGCCACATGTAGAAGTTGTT
Organism: Muscardinus avellanarius; assembly: GCF_963383645.1. NCBI lineage: Eukaryota > Metazoa > Chordata > Mammalia > Rodentia > Gliridae > Muscardinus > Muscardinus avellanarius. Next base: position 8,830,976 of record NC_137802.1, on the reverse strand, counting down.
CAGGTACCAGCTGCGACCGGGAGCTGGCAGAGGCAAGAGTCCTGCGTTACTCAATTACCCATAATGAGGTGCTCATTATGACTTTATCATCGATGCGCCAGTGCCCACCTGTGCAGGGCTGTTGCGAGGACCAGCAGACCTGGCTTGTTCTCTGGGAACTTGACGGCTAGAAGCCAGTGTTTTCAACCTGCAGGTGCTGTGAGGATCCCCGACATGCAGACAGATGCAGACTCACAAAGGCCAACTGTTTAAATGATCCAGATGGTGCAATCGTGGGGCTTCACTCGGGGCTGGCTTGCGGTACTTAGGGGCGTCGAAGCTGGATAGGAGAAAAGAGGGCAACTGCTAACTTCATCCTCGGTTAACGGAGAAATCATTTCAATCCAGAACCAAGTTGGCGTAAGCCAGAAATGAGAGGCTGACCTGGTGAAAAATCTGACCCTCCGAATGTGCTTGACTCTTTCTTGGTGAAAGAAGAGTTCATGAGGTCTAGGAGCAAGGACTCTTTATTTGTCTTTGTGTGCTTTAGCAAACACTGGAGATGGAGCACGTAGTTTAATAAGTGGGGGTGGCTGTGTAAACAGAAGGTTAACAATAGAAGGGAAGATGGGCAGGGAGGGCACAGTTTCATTGCATAGGAAAAAAAAATACGTGTACTTAGCTTGTTAAATACTCACGGAGGACAGGAAAACACAAGTCCAAATATTTATACCAGGTCTATAAGAAGGGGATACAGCTGATGGGTAAACAAGCAGGAGGGATTCAATTATTACGGATCTTGAATTAGAATCCGGATCAGGAGGTATTAACAGTCCTAGATCCAATGAAGCAAATGAAACAATTTTTCAGTCTTCGAACTTGATTAATGAGGGTCTACATCCGAATATGTGTAAAATTAATGAATATGGCATGGTTACCCTGGACAATCATTGGTGGGGGGAGGGAAAACAAGGAGGGGGAGGAGAGGGCACCAAGTATAGTTTATATGTATACCACTTATGTTCACTAAAGAAAAAAATTAAAAATAATAAATGTGATAAGCCTATGAACAATAAAAAAAAATCCTAAGTCTTCTCGAAAGTGAGGACATTCAGTTTACTCGTATTCCAGAAATGATTGATGTTTTGCGGGATGATCCGTTCTCCCCTGCCTTCCAGAAGGGAAGAAGTATTAAGTGTAAATTAGTTGATTTAGATACTAAAGGTACTCTTAAAGCTCTAGTAGTTAAAATAATCTGGTGTTATAGCACCAAGGGACACATGTACAAACTATGTAGGAATCAGGTAGTGGTGATGGTTGTACAACTTTGGGAAAGTACTAAAAACATATATAAATATGTACTTAGCATAGGAATAGATAGTATTCGTTGAAGTAGTTTGAGATTGAAGAAAAAAATAGAGTATCAATTATTACAGCAAATTGATGAAAAGGGTTTAGAGTAAAAGTGACATATTTTTTCTAGACTTCATCTTCCACAAACTATTTCTTATTGTCTTGTTGCAGAAGAGACTTTAAAGCATTACAGAAACCTCCCAGACAAAATTGATCATTTTAAACCCATAATTTGAAATTCTTGTGTCATGCATGGCAACAAATAAAGTACTGTTTACAAAGTCAAGAGGAATAACATAAGGGAAAAGAGGCTTGCCTTTCCCTTATCACAAACATGTGATGAATGAACAATTTTTGTGACATTTATAAGTTAGACCTATTAGAAAATAGCCCACGGTTTAGACAAAGGAAGGGTAATAATGAGCAATTTACCGTAACACATAGAAATAGCCAATGAATAGATAAAATTCCATTCATAATTCAAGAAATGAACACCACCCATCCTGGTTTTTACCTAATGAATTGATAAATGTTGAGATTCGTAGTAGACAAAGAACATAGTCTCTTGAATAAGACCACTTGGATTCGATGTCACCTCAGGTAAATTACTTAATAACCTCTCTGTGCTTGGTTCCTCTTCCATAAAATAGAAATAATAGGGTATGAAATAAATATTAGATTATAAAAGGGTATGGAGTTAAAAATACAATTTTGATTGCTGGGAATATAAATCACATATAAATGCCAACCCATATTTAAAATCCACATACCCTGAACCGTGACTCAGCAATTCGACTCCCAGGACTTGAGTTTCGGGAGACGTTCATGAGAGCAATACCAAATTACACACATAGGTTGTTCACTGCAGGGTGGTTAGTAATCAGTCACGAATTGGGAAAGCCCTGCCTGTCTACATGGAAAAAGATAATAGGGTGTGGTGCCGCTCTATGAGAGAACGGAAGAGCTGGGCCATATGGGGGTTGCACTCCTAGTCTTCTGAGGAACCTCCGTACTGATCTCCATAGGAATTGTACTATCTTACAGTCCCACCAACAGTGTAGAAGGATTTCTTTTTTCCCCACATTCTTGCCATCATTTATTATCATTTGTATTTCTGATGATTGCCACTCTAACTAGAGTGCAATAGAATCTCAAGGTAGTTTTGATTTGCATTATTCGGATCGCTAAGGATGTTGGACCCTTTTTGCCTATATTTTGTGGCTGTTGGTGTTCTTTGTAGAAATGTCTATTTGGTTCAACTGGCTATTTTTTTTAATTGGGTTATTTGGTTTTTGGTGGTTTATTTTGTTTTTATTTAAGTATTCTGACCCAGCTATATGATTACTCAGTATCTTGCCAAAAGCATTAAAGTCAGATACCTTTTTAGGGTATAGTATCTAAAGAAAGAAGTTTAGTAAAAGGAGGACTGTCATAGAGTTGGAAAATAGTCCTTGGGTAGGTTAGTGGTTTCTCTTCTTACCATTATTCATTACAGATGGTCTTACCATCTGTAATGTGCTTGTAGCACCTAAACGATTCCCCCTAGGAGGTGTGTGATTGAAGAGAGTTCCATGAAGATAATAAAAAGCTGCTATTTGTTCTTTATGAAGCTACCTGTGGCTGCTAATCAAGGTGGGGTCCTATTAGCAGGGATAGTCAACGTCTCAGGTATCATTCTTCTCCTGAATGACCCCTTAGCATCTCGATGAGGCTGACAGAGGCAGGAAATGTGGAGGAATCCCCACAAAGCTCAGGTGCCTCCTGAGGGGACTATTCATACGTGGAACTTTGACCTGAGCATTTCCTCTGATGGAAAGCTTGTCCGGGTCACTCTACCGCCTTTCTGTATTGTGTGAATATCATCTCAGCCTCCTCTCCCCATCCAAATTAAAATTACTGTGCCCCTCCTTATCCCCATGGCCATGTTTTAATTTCCGCCCACTCTCATAGGGTTTATGATTATCTAAGAAATTATGTAAGTCATAGATTGCACTTCTTATTGACTCCTCAGTATATACTCCCATACACAGACACAGACATGCCCCCGTACATCTGCAAGTTCTATGCAGGAAAGCATTTGTTTTGTCCACTGTAGTATCAGAGCATTTAGAAATGTGCCTAGCGCACGCATGTGCACAAAAATTTGCAGAATAAAGTAAACAGTGAATGCTCCTTTAGCTTCTCCATGCTACTCCTTAATCTTATTTTTGTTATTATTATAAGCAACATAATTAGAGGCATATGCCAGTAGTGAGGAGGCCGAGACAGGAGAATCTCAGGTTCAAGACCAGCCTCAGCAACTCAGTGAGGACCTGTTTCAAAATTAAAAAAAATAATAATAATAAAAAGGGTTGGAGGTATATTTCAGAGGTAGAATACTCCTAGATTCAGTCACCAGAAAGGAATAATTAGACATTTTTCTCTTTCTGATGAGAAAGAGTCCCAACTAAAAGCAGTAAAGGAGAAAGTGAAGATGCCCTGCGCTGGCTGCTGCCCAGGTCTTGTATGTGATGTTCCAATTACTGCTGCCGGTTGAGATGAGCAGGTGGTGGTCTTTCCTTGTAAGAAGAAGAGATTGGACACCCAAAGATTTGCTGAGAAGCCGGGTCCAAAGAGAAGCAGGATGGAAGGGCAAGAGTCAGGGGAGTGTTTGGGTTTTACAACTCCAGGGCCTCCCATCTGCCCTTTGCCATAAAAGTGACAGCATTGGGTTAAGGATTATTCACCCCTTATTAGCCATTAGCAGTAATAACAAAGATGAAGGACCTCCGGGGAGATTTTAGTCACTGAGATCTGAATTGATTTCTCTGGGCTGCATCTTAAATCAGTAGTTCGCTGATGGGGAAGATCTATACCAAGGGGTTCGTGTTTCCAGCTGGCATTTCCTAAAGCTATTAGATACCCGTATTCCCCCCCCCCCCATAAATTTCCAAGCTAGGGTCTGACAGGAGGGACGAAGGAAACTTATACTCAATCACGCTATCTTGAGTTTATCTTGGAGAAGCAGATGCTGGCCTGACTCTTCTAACTCCCCAACAGGATACAACATAAGAAGAGACCAGGCATGGGCGCTTTGGGGAAGAAAAACCTTCGTGTTTGATAGAAATGCTGACGGTGGCTGGGAACCATTATCTGCTTACCAAGGTTTAAGTACCACTTAGATATCCTAGGTTACTTTCAAGCTTAGATCCAGTTGAAAAGGAGAACAAAGAAAGTTTGTTTGTTTGTTCTGAACAAAGAAATTGGGTGGAGGAGTCATAAAAGACTCTGTGGATTCCTTCTTGGTCCAGGGAAGGTCTCCGATTTCACCTCTGCCTTCTGAGAGTCTCAGTATAGATACTAGTTTCTGAGTAGTCATTTTAGTATGTCAGTGTGTGTGTGTGTGTGTGTGTGTGTGTGTGTGTGTGTGTAACTGGGGATTGAACGCATGGGCATTCTACCTCTGAGCTACACTGCCAGCCCTTTTTATTTATTTATTTTTTTAAGCAGAATCTCACTAGGTTGCTGAGGCTGGCCTCAAACCTGCAATCCTCTTGTTTTAGCCTCTCAAGTACTGAAATTATAGGTGTGGACCACCACACCTGGCTTATGTTAGCATAGCACTAGTTTCTGTTGCTCTCCAGAAACTAGTACTACTCAATATTAAGTACCAGTTGTTAACTGGGTACCACGAGCACCAGTTGTTTATTTATTAAGTACCAGTGTGAACACTTGAACACTTTGAACACTTCAGGGGAAATTCTATACCCAAATCATAACATACGGCAATATTATTTTTATAGAGAGGATATCTAAATGCAGACTGATAAACCTAAGGTAAGTGTAGATCAAGAAGGGCCGCCCCCGATTTCTGAGGACAGAGTAGAAGACACCAGAGAGATAAAGAATTAGAAGGGTACAGAGTCACGAAAGCTACAAGAAGAGGATTTTCTGGAAGGGGTCACTGAAGAACACAAGAAAAGACTGAGAAACTCCTCTGATTCTGACATATGGATGCACCATTGACCTTATTCAAGGCCGTTTTATCCCAATGGAAGGGGCAGGATTGAGTAGAGAGGAAAGGGGACATGGCATAGTGAGGGAGTCCAGCAGGGCCAACCAGACTCACTTTTATGACAAACCCACTCTCTATAACAAACCTGTTCCAGAGATAGCACATTAATCCATTCACACGAGGACAGGGAACTTTGTCCTTATCGCCTCTGAAAGGCTACAATGCATGCATATATCTATTTTTATACCTGAATAATTCATAATTGCCAAAATATGGAACCAGCCAAGGTGTCCATCAAAAGATGGATTACCAACAACAGATGCTAGCGAAGATGTGAGAAGTGGGAACTCTAATACATTGTTGGTGGGGTTGAAAATTAATTTTGAAAATTAATGCATTTTGGAAAACAGTATGGAGGATCCTTGGAAGAATGGGAATGAACTTCCCATATGATCTGGCAATACCACTTCTGGGTATCTTCCCAAAAGAATGGGAAACAAACTACCAAATGATGTATGTGCATCTATGTCCATAGCCGCACAATTCACAATCGCCTAACTATGGAACCATCCAAGATGTCTTTCAACAGATAAATGGATTACAAAACTATGAGATATGCACACAATGGAACTTTACTTAGCAATAAAGAAGAACAGAATTTCTTCATATACAGGGGAATGGATGGAACTGGAGAACATTATGCTAAGTGAGATTAGGCAGTCACAAAGTATAAGAAGTCGGATGCTCTCCCTAATATGCAGAATCTAGGAAGAAAATGGATCATAGGAGAAACTCTAGACGAAGAAGAAGATACTATAGGTGAGCAAATAAGGCAACCTAACTGAGGGGATGGAAGGGGGAAAGAGGGAAATTCCCTAATGCACATGATGTACATTCACAAACATATCAAAGTCAACCACTAAGCCAAACATGAGAAGGAGGGAGGGTGAGGGAATGGGGCGGGAATTGGGGGAGAGCTAAATGAGTGACGTGTGCATGGATGCCTCCACCATCTTGTACTCCACCAAGATGAATGACTACAATGCACCAATTAAAAATTTTTTTTAATTATGGGATATGCACACAGTGGAACTCTGTTCAGCCATAAAGAACAAAAACATTATGCCATTTGCAATAAATGGATGGAACTGGAGAAGATTATGCTAAGTGAGATTAGTCAGTCACAAAAAGTGAGACATCAGAAGCTAGGGAGAAATTGGGACCAGAGGAACTCCAGACAAAAGAGGAGAAACCCTAGTGGAGTGAGGGAGGGGACCTAACGAGGGAGATGGGAGTAAGAGGAAGACATGAAGGGAGAAACGCTTTAATGGACCAGAGGCATATGCATAATCACATTTTAGCACACAGGAAGCTTGGGAGGGAGAGGGAGTGGGGTGCAAACGGAGGAGAATTCAAGGAATGCTGCGCGCACGTATGACTCTATCGTCCTGAACTTCACCAAGACGCCAATTTAAAAAATCAAAACATGTCATCTCTTGACACTATTCTACTGGGTTAAGTTCCCAACACGGGGATCCTCGGGGACACATTCAAACCATAGCAATGTGGACGTCAAGAGTGTGAGGGATTGGACAAGTCAGGAAACATTCACTGTGGAGAACAGGATGTGCCAGGAAAGGTATATGTGATTCTGACTTGGTTCACTCGATTTCTTGCTTATGAATTTACTCTTTACTAGGCAGGACCCAGCTCCACAGCACTGGCCTAGGAAGTTCTGTTCAGGCTCTCCCAGGCTTGGAATCATCTTGGTTAACTCCAAAAGAAGAAGAGAGGCTTAGGGAAATACATGGAATTTTCATGACGGGGTGAACTGAGGCCTTCTGGGCTATGGACCAAAGAGGATGCTTGAGGAAATATTCTATGAGAAGGTGGCTCAGGCAAGGGACGTGTGTGATGTTCACCTCCTTCCAAGTCCCAAGTGCATCTGGCCACAAAGCATGCCTTTCTGTTGGGTGAATGTTCAGAAGCCACCGGTGAGGCAAGTAGTCTAATTTGCGGGCGAAGAGGGAGCTTCAAAAACAAGAACTGGGTGATATGATGTCATACTCCCAGCGCAAAATACTTATTACACAGACCTTTCTTAAATTAGAAAGAAAAGATATCAATTTATTTATTTTTTTTTTTGCAGGTCTGGGGATGGAACCCAGGGGCATTTGACCTCCGAGCTACACCCCCTGCCCTATTTTTTATTCTTTATTTTGAAAGCAGGTCTCACTGAGTTGCAGAGAGCCTCACTAAGTAGCTGAGGCTGTCTGCAAACCGCGATCCTCTGGTCTCAGCCTCCTGAATGCTGGGATTACAAGTGTGCGCCACCATGCCTGGCTTTTATACGGTTTTCTTGGTGCATTGAAATTATACATCATAGTAAGAAATACAAATACATGCATATTACAATACATATACAATACAAACATATGTAAACACAATTCTTTTTTTTTTTTTTTTGCGGTACTGGTGATGGAACCCAGGGGTATTCTACCTCCGAGATACACTCCCAACCCGATTTTTTATTCTTTATTTTGAATCAGGGTCTTACTAAGATATGGAGGGCCTCACTAAGTAGCTGAGGCTGGCCTTGAACCTGTGATCCTTCTGTCCCAGCTTCCCAAGTACTGGGATTACAAGCATGTGCCACCACACTCAACTCACACAATTCTTGATGTTTTTCCCTTTGCATCTTACCCTCCTCCCTTCTCTTTCTTCCCTGAACATGTTGGTGAGATTGGTAGTGAAACCTTCATTATATGGACATACTAATATTTGAACTGTTTTCTTCTTCAATTCTCCTTTTCTTCTTCCCCGCCTCCGTCTCCCAATCCCCCTCCACTCTTCTACTGGTCTCTTCCCTTATTTTTCTGAATTCCCTTTTGTCCCTGATTTTGTCTCTAGCTTCTACATCAGAGAGAAAACACATGACCATTGACTTCCCTAGACCGTTTGATCTCAGCATAGTATTTCTCTAGTTCCATCTATTTTCCCGCGAACGACAGAACTTTGTTCTTTAGAGCTGAGTAAAAGTGCATTGCTTGGTTACGTCACATTTTCTTTGTCCGTTCATCTTAGGACGAATGCCTAGGTTGACTCCATAATTTGGCTATTGTGAATGGTGTTGCCGTAAACATGGGCAGGCACATATCACTACAGTTTTCCGATTTTAAGTCTATGAGCACAGGTCTCTATTCTTGGCATAGGATTCACTGTAAGTGAATTGCCTGACACTAAGAGATGCTCAATTAGCTATTGTGAATGATTAAAATGGGAGTTATGAATAGACCTCCCATGTACCCTCTAGGTTATACAGCCATATATAGATAGGGCTAAGTCCATGACACTGTCAAAAGGTAGGGAGCTATGGTATTTAAAGGCTATTGCATGCCAAGGATTCAGGCAATTTTTTCTCTGTAGCGTGGCTTGAAATGTATTGAATAGAAAAGCAGGAATCATCAGGGTGTACGGGGCACATCTGCAATCCTAGTACTTGGGAGGCTGAGGCAGGAGGATTGTAGGTTGGTGGCCAGTTTCATCAACTTCACAAGACCTTGTTTTCAACATCAAAAATAAAAAGGGCTAGGGAGATAGCTTGGAAGTAGAATGCCCCTGGGTTTAATCGAGAGAGAGAGAGAGAGAGAGAGAGAGAGAGAGAGAATTGAAAATAGCACCCACTCAGTCTCCTAGGATTCCAATCAGACTCTCCATCTCTGTATCCTAGAATAAACTATTATTTATCCGTATGCCCCTTGCTTCTCCTTGTCTTCTCTTGTAGACTCTGCCCCTCTCCATTTACCTGGCCAAATCTTAACCCTCAGTTAAGGCCCATCCTTCTCTTTATCCCCCTAATGGAAGCTTTCTGAATGATGCCCTGCACTCAGGGAAATATCTCTCTTATGATCTCCTGACACTTGATGAATAATCAGATGTTTCGCTGACACATAATTATGTATTTCTGCATTATATAATTTTTCAGATGCATAATCCTCTCTGCTATCAGCTACAGCAGGCAGGGTCCTGCCAAGAGTCCTCTCTAAACCCAGCACACAGTACCGTACCCTAGCTAGTCACATGTTCTGAATTTAATGGCAAGGCACCATATTTGGCTGTTCATAAGGGATCATTTAATCCAGTCATGAGAGGAAGCTATTATGATTGTTGCTTTGTGCATATCCCAGGCTTAGAGAGCTTAAGTATATCACCCGAGTTCACACGCAGAGGAAGTACAGGACCTGAGATTCTGACCCAAAAAGGCTAACTTAGGGTCAGCTCTGCTTACTGCCATGTTGAAAGGGCCCTTGCAAGCGTCACTTCAGCCACCACTGTGTATAGAATACACAGCAGGTTTCTGCTGCCAGGAAACAAAAGTCCGTAGCATCATTTTCTGGATAGATTTACAAATCGATTCCTGGATGCAACCTTAATCTGAACACAATCACAGTATTTCATTGTACAGAGATCCCGTATTTTATTTAACTTATTTTTAATGTGTGCAACCTAAGTACCTTTCCCTCTTTTTCTTGTTACTGTTTGCAAAGAATATTCTGGGGTGTGTGTGTGTGTGTGTGTGTGTGTGTGTGTGTGTGTATGTACAGGACTACATGAAATTCTGTCAACAAGATAAATTCTAGCAGCAGAGTTAAGCTGAAGAATATATGCATTTTTCATTTGCTAGGCAAATTTCTATCCAAAAACATCTACTCCAACCATAATTAATTATTATTATTCTCACTAGTAGTAGCAGTAGTAGTAGCAGCAGCAGCAGCAGCAGCAGCAGCAGCAGCAGTAGTAGTATTGGAGATTGAACCGAGGGGCATTCTACCTCTGAGCTATACCCTCTTTTCTTTTCCTTTTTTATTTTAAACAGGGTCTCACTAAGACACTGTGCTCTGGCCTTGGGCCCATGATCCTCCTGTCTCAGCATCTCTGGCACTGGGATTACAGGCATGTACTCCAGCCATAATTATATGAACATATGTATCTTCCCATCTTTGGCAGTGGTAGATATTAATAAGCTCACAAATTTGTGCCACTTGGATAAGAGAAATACGGTAATTTGTCCTCTAATATCCTACTTATTCAACTGAGCAGAAAATTTCTACTGGCCACAGTTTTTTCTTTCTCTGTAAATTGTTGTTTCAGATATCTCGTTCATTTTCTCAAAGGACAAGTATTCATTTGCTTATCATGTTAGGAGTCCTTTAGGTAAGGAAATTAGTTCTCTTTCATGTATATTTTTCCCTGCTTGCTATTTATCTTGTGTAAAGCAACTCACAGGACAGTATCATCTCATCTGCATATGTTTCTCTTTTAAAGGTAATCATATAACCGTGTGTGGTGGCGCACGCTTGTAATCCCAGTACTTGGGAGGCTGAGACAGAAGGATCCTGGTTCGTGACCGGCCTCAGCTACTTAGGCTCTCCACAACTTAGTGAGAGCCTGTTTCAAAATGAAGAAAGAAAACAAATGGGCTGGGGATGTAGCTTGGATGTAGAATGCCCCTGGGTCCCATCCCCAGCACCACACACACACACAAAAAAAATGTTACCATATGCTTGTATGGACTTAGGCATTTGGCATTTTCTTAAGCACACTGGAGAAATGTTCCATTCCTTTATCAATGTGTAAAGAGAATAAGAAATCAACTTTTCACTTGACAGCAGTCTGTACTATAATTGTTAAATACTATTAACTGTATTGGTCTTATTATGAAGTTCACCTGTCTGTCTGTCTCTCTCTATCTCTCTCTCTCTCTCTCTCTCTCTCTCTCTCTCTCTCTCTCATATTTTAAACCAATGATCTTACAATGTTAAAGCATCGCTCTCGTTCCCTGGGAACTCTTGGAAAACCGGAAAACTTTAGTAATATTCTCCACAGTTGCTCTTAATGGGCAACATTGGGGGCAAAGGTCTCTTGTGGTTCCACATCTGCAGCTTTGAGTGAGCCCCACCTCTGCAGTGGCTCAAAGTGTGAAGCCAGGCGGGGTCTAATGTGTATTAGCAAGACAAAGAGCCGGCCAGGGGCGGAGCTGGGGATGAGCTTTAATTTACTGAAGATTTATTAGACCTCATGAAATCCGCCCCAGCCACCCATTTTCTATCTCTTCGGCCCACGTCTAAATGGGATGGTTTTGTGAAGAGGTGATGGTCATTTAGAATCATCCAGCAACAGATCTTGCTGCGTAAAAAGGCGTGCCAATGGAAGTAAAGTCATGGGGAGAATTCACGCTCTGATGGAACCCCAAATCTAGAAACATGGAAATATGAGGGTGTTTCAGCTCTTGAATTTTGTTTGTGGTCTGAGTCCTTCAGCATATTAGTGAAGCTTCAGAGAAGAATGGGACTGACTTTCATAAGCCATCTGGATTTGGCGAGTGTGATTTTCAAGAGAAATGCATTGAATATTCTGGTTTTGGAATAAATGCTGTCCAAAACTTCAGACCCAATAGAGCATGTCCAATAATACTTTCAAGTTCAGCTCAGGAGCAGGAGATCTCTCTGGGGGTGATACAAATGTCAAAATAGCTTCTCCCTAATTCAAATGAAAGGGAAAAGGTACTGGATAGTGTGTGTGTGTGTGTGTGTGTGTGTGTGTGTGTGTGTGTGTGTGTTTTCCATTTTGCCTTTGGCTTGCAGCTCATTAAGAGGGTGTTAGAAAATTCTCCTGGACTTCATCACCAGGAGCTTCTCCCTTGGGTTGTCCTGCTTCGTACATCTCATAGGTCTCTCTGTGTCAGTCCATACAATGGGTAGATTTTGAAAGCTTCGGGACAGATTTTTTTTAAAAAGCGAAGGCTTACTGAGTTCTTTCTGTGGAAAATGATCTCAGTCCACTGAAGTCCACGTTGGAACTTAGAGGAAGTGAAGGGAGGGCTTTGTCCACTGTGTATTAAATGTTTCATTGGCAGTTACGGTGGGTGTTATGTGAAAAAATTACTAAAAAAAAGTTTTATTTCTAAACAAGAAGGGAGATGAATTACTCCTTCTGTTTGTCTTGAAAGCAGTTGAGTAAGGCTAATGAAATGTAATCAAGAAACACAAGATGGCTAGAGGGAGGCCATCACTTAAATCAACATCAGGGCAATAGCTGGAGATGTTTATGGGCAGAGATCATAAGCCATCATGCAAAGAGAACTGCACTATGGGCCTATTTTTTGTATGGGGGGAATTCTACATCTAAGCCAAACCCGTATTATTATTATTATTATTATTAATATTATTATTATTATTATTATTATTATTACATTTTTATTTTGAAATGGGGTCTCAGTAAGTTGCAGAGGGTTTTGCTAAGTTTCTGAGGCTGGCCTCCAACTTATGATCTTCCTGTCTCAGCCTCCTGATGAGGTCTGGGATGGCAGGCTTGTGACACCATCGTGCCCAAAACACTCTTGGACTTTGATACAGAATTCGGAGAATTCTTCTTGGAGAAACGGGCAAAGACTCTGCTTTAAACCAGGCTTGATGATCCTGGTGACTCTCCGGGACCAAAAGAGCTGGAAAACAACATTCCAAGGATTTGTTTTTCCCGTTCAGGTAATAATCATCATCGGCTTGACTGCGGGTTAGAGATGTACGTCACTCTTCATCTGTCATCGCCCAAACCTCCTTCTACACAATGCGATCGCCCTCGATTAATGCAAATTAAACCACAGTTGTCTTGCCTATAATTGTCCAAACTAGCTCAGCCGCCTTTCTTTGCTGAAAAGAGCCGTCCAAAACGCCCCGCTCTGTCTACCCCTAAGGGCCCAGGGCTTGTTCCAGGCTTTATCTCTTTCTTGTGGCTTTTATCCACACAACATTAAAGAAACTCTCTTGCCTTTATGCAGGCAAATAAAAAGTCGATTTAGAGAACAAAGATGAAGAGAAGACATTCCACTGAGGGTGTGCTTCAGAATCCAGTGGCCTGGTTTTCAGACGTTTGGCCGAGTTAAAAATTGCACGGGGTTCTTTTACATCAGAAATTCAGACGGAGGGAAAAAAAAAAAAAAAAAAAAAAAAAAAAAAAAACCTGAAGTCAAGCATGTGCCCGTGAGGACTTTTAGTACATTAAGATGAACTTGTGTCACTGGCAGCTCTTGAAAAGGGATTTCCAGGCCTGCTTTTTTTTTTTTTTTTTTGCCTTGGTTAATGGCGAAGAAGAGCTCAAAACTACCAAAAGCTTACCCTTTCAATCTGTTGCCATTTAAAGAACATTTTCTCTAAAGCTGAAAGCAGGTAATAGAGTCACAACTATAAACGTCATTCTCCCTAATATGTCAGCTTCCCCACCGGGGAAAATGATCTCAGGATGGATGCCCCTTGGGAAACTTTTCAGGGCTGTGTGCTGGTTTCCCCAAACACATCGCCTGAGCAAATCCTACCTAAGATCTGCTCAGTTCTCCAAATGAGAAACTTCAGAGGAGAGGTGTCGGGCTCTTTCCAGAACCGGCCAGGCACTGGCGTGAAACAGAGGTTATAGGTGAGCCTCATGCAAGTAGCTTTGGGTCAGAGGGTCCTTGGAAGCACGGGCTTTCTGTGTTACATCCTAATCAGCACTGAAAGCATTCATTTAGTTGTTACCCAAGCTTGACCCTGCTTCAATATTACATGCAATATGATTGAAATTATCTTTTTTGTTATTGTCATATACCTCCCTAGAGGGATCGAGTATCCCTAAACCTGAAAATTGAGATCTGAAATGCTCCCAAATTTGAAACTTCTAAAGTGACCATAAAAAGGAAATTATTTGACACCAGACTTCTTGTGCTTAGTTTCTATCAAAACACAAGGACATAACCGGGCCTTGTGGTGCACACTTGTAATCTCAGTACTTGGGAGGCTGAGACAGGAGGATCTGGGTCTGCGGCCAGCCTCAGATACTTGGTGAGACCCTCCACAACTTAGTGAGACCCTATTTTATAAGAATGAATAAAGAAATTGGTCTGGGGATGTAGCTCAGAGGTAGAATGCCCCTAGGTTCAATCCTTAGTAACACACACACACACACACACACACACACACACCATACACACACACACACACACACACCACACATACACACATACACAAACCACACACACGCGCGCGCGGATGCTAAAAATACCATAGAAAATTACCTGCAGGTTACTTGTGTAAGTTTTTCATATATGTAAAAACTCTTAAAAAATAATCCCAACTCTGAAAAATTTCTGATTGTAAACATTGCAGATAAGGAATACTAAACCTATATGTCCATGACCACAGATCTTATGTCCCCTCCAAGGGCCCGATGGCCAAAGTGGACTGCTCTTGTTTTGGGACTGATATATTTTCTCTTCTCTATTCTGCTTCCGGCCAGTCCTTCCTGCCCATTTCACCTGCGGCTCACTCCAAAGCCAATCCACTCAGAAGGTCCCATCTGTTCGGTTTCTACATTCCAGATGAGCTCGAGCCACAAACAGATGTCAGCTAACCTGGACACGGGATCCCTACTCAGATTCACCAACCCTGTAGGTAGTTCAGGTACCACAAATAGGGGTAGTTCAGGTACCACAAATGAATGCTTTATGTTGTGAAACCCAGATAGGTTTTATTGATTTTAGGTGTTTGTACCATCTACCATGTTCTTGCTACCTGGTCAGATCTGTAACAAAACCCTGCCAAGTCCTCTCTCTTCAAAGCTTCTGTAATTCTGCTGCTCAGAAAGATGAGTCAGGGCTGGCATCACACGTAAGTCGGCAAGACAGTCTACGGCTGGCCCTGTGGGCCCGTGGTTCTGCTTCCTGGAATTCAAGCGACCATGGATGCTAATTATTTGGGCGGGGTGGGGCGATTGCATCTGTAGTGAACATGTACAGGCTCTTTCCCATGTCATTATTCCTAAACAGTACAGCATAGCAACTATTTACAACGAACGTAGAGATCGCATTCGGCATTACAAGCAATCTAGAGATGGCTTAAAATACACAGGCAGATCCATGCAGATTATATGCAAATGCCACACCATTTTATAGCAGGGGCTTGAGTATCTACAGTGTGTGGTACGCATGGGGGGGGTAATGAAGCCAAGAAATGGCTGTATTACACATCTGATCCCAGGCTGCCCAACACAGAAGCCCTTCAAGCCCTCTTGTCCCTGTTCTTCACAGATGTGCTTGGCTGCCTGAGGAAGCAGACAGTGAGGAATTCTTTACTCCAGAAGTCTCTCTTCTCCTGGTTTCTTGTTTGGTTAGATGCATTGTGAAGGGTTGGTTTGTTTGCAGTCCAAACAAGCGGTAGAGTCACTAAGAGTTTGAGCAAGCCGGGCACTGGCCAAGAGGCTGCCTCTCCTGCCTCTGAAGGGCCACTCAACAAGAGAATAATCAGCCCTCTGCACACTTTGAATGAAGTCCAAAGCAAACAAGCTCCTAGCTCAGCCTTGCTGGGGGAGACTGGCATTTTCTTTGATTAGGATAGACAAGTGTCCTTCTGGTGGGTTCCAAGAAAATTGACAGGAATTCATTTTCGTCTTTCACTCTATTTACAAAATGTTTACTCCTTTTTGCTCTGCAAAAGCAAGAAAACTATACAAAAACAAAAAAAAAAGCACATCACCAAGAGAAAAAAGGCTGGTCTTTCAGAATACGTGGGAGCGAAGCGTGTATGTGTAAAGCAATGTTTGAAGACGAAAAGAGAGCTCATCATGGAATCCTTCTTTGAATGCCCACCCTTCATCTGTCACGTTTTCATCGCTTCTGGTATCTATTTGGAAACTCGACAGTCTTTTAAAGCATCAGTTCATATTGTCAGGAATGTAAGTGGTTTTTCTGTTCTTTTTTTTTTTAATGCCCAAACCATACCACACTGAATGTCTACTTATGTTCTTATGGTTAAATTTCCTGAGAAGGGATTACCGGGAGGGAGGAAAGATATGTTAAACACTTGAAATATATATCAAACTGCCCGGCAGATAAACTGCCTCCATATTTACCCTACCAACCATGTGTGTATGCTTAACAGTATCACAGTGTTCAAATTATGTGTCAGTTGGGTGGCCAAGTCAATTCTCAATGCTTACGTGTTAATCTCTTTGGAGAGCCTGTCAACCCAGTGCTTGGGAGGCTGAGACAGGGGGGATCAAAGGTTGGAGGCTAGCCTCAGCAACTTAGCGAGGCCCTCAGCAACTTAGCGAGAGCCTGTTTCAAAATAAAAAATAAGTCGGGCGTGGTGGCGCACGCTTGTAATCCCAGCATTTGGGAGGCTGATACCGGAGGATCGCGGTTCGCGGACAGCCTCAGCTACTTAAGTGAGTCCTCTGCAGCTCCGTGAGACCCGTTTTCAAAACAAAGAATAAAAAAATAGGGCTGGGGGTGTAGCTTGGAGGTAGAATGCCCCTGGGTCCCATCCCCAGTACCGCAAAATAAATAAATAAATAAATAAATAAATAAATAAATAAATGCATACATACATAAGAAAGAAAGAAAGAAAGAAAGAAAGAAAGAAAGAAAGAAAGAATAAAAAGTGGGGCCAGTGGTGTAGCTTGGAGGTAGAATGCCCCTGGGTTCCATTCCCCAGTACTGCAAAATAAATAAATAAATAAACAAATAAACAAACAAACACACAAATAAAATAGAGCTAGAGGGTGTAGTTTGGAGGTAGAATGCCCCTGGGTTCTATCTCCAGTACCATAAATAAATAAATAAATAAATAAATAAATAAATAAATAAAGTAATCAATTAATAACAAGTCTCTTTGATGACTGGTAGTAGGGAGGATCTTATCGCATATTGGTCCCTTTCTATACGAATGGGGACACAGTTACCACTCATATAGTCGGGCTTATTTCTACAGGATGACCTTTTAATTCACTTGTAAGGAACCTTGCATACTAATCACACTATCTTCCTTCCCATTCAGCGGCTTGGCAAATATATTCGGCACGTCACCGTGAATTGTTTTGGCCTGTCACGATGATTGATGTTCTTGTTCTAATGTTACCAAATGATGTCTTTTCCCTGGCCCGTTCTGTCTGTTTGAGTCCCTATTTGGAGGAAGCGTCCAATGTTCAAGGAAGCGCTCAACCACAGGGGGAGTGTGCTGCAGTTGACCCGGCGGTCCTACCACCTTTTCTCTGGGGTCTGCGGTGCAGATGTCTCTGGACATGTTCATCTGCAGCAGGCTGGGGTCTCCAGCCCGTCATGGCTACTCTCCCGCCTGCTGCCAGGATGAGCACCTCCGAATTAGAAGGTGCCGGTGGCCCTCTGCCAGGATTTCCTCTGCTTCCTTCCCCAGGTACCACACTTCTTTCTTACAAAGAAGAATCACTACCTAGCTTTTGTGAACTCTTGAACTCCGTTCTTATCTGCGTGGTGTCTTATGGGAAATTCTTCACAGTCGGAGACACATCGTCTAGAACATGTCTCTCTAGCCTTGATGCTGATTCAGTTTTGGGGACATGTAACTTAAGGATCATTTTAGACAGGTATCGGTCCCTGTCCTCTCACCTTTAGCTTTCCCAGAACATTACTATACATTTGTGTTAATTAATTAATTAATTTATTTATTTATTTTTGGTGGTACTGGGGTTCCTGGAAACCCTTCTATCTCCGGGCTACACTTCCAGACCTATTTTATATTTTTATTTGGAAACAGGGTCTCTTAAGCCAGCGAGGCTGGCTTTGAACCAGTGTGATCCTCCTGTCTCCACCTCCCAAGCGCGGGGATTACAAGCGTGCGTCACCGCGCCCGGCTATGTGACTTCTTATTCATCTGTTGTTACCATTATTTTTCCTTACATGAATGGTAGATGAATTGGAGACATACTGACATTTTGTTTTACAACAGGCAAACTTACCGATATCTTACTCTAATACTTTTCTCAATTGGTCCTTAGATTTTCTAGGTAGACAGTTAAAGCATCTGGAAATATATTTTGCCTTCTCTTCCAGTATTTTCAAGTTTCTATTTCCTGTGTTCAGGTTTTCCCAATCTTGAGAAAAAGTTATAACAGGGGAAATAATAAATATATTAATTTTTAGGACTGTGTCTCATGCCAGGTAAAATACTTTTCTAATATTTTTCTACATCAATCCTATATTTGCTGTTAACATTTGTGGGTAGAGATCAGGCAGAATGCTTTAGACAGTGTAAATAATTATTGTAAATTAAATATTTGCCAAATTTTATTATCTATAGATGATTACAAGGTTTTAGAATTTCTTCCTTTGTTTATGAAGTAAAACAATTCTACCAATATGTTTTGTTACACTCAACTCTCCCAGGACTCCTAGCTGTGATGTGAAATTCTTTTAAGCCGGGCATGGTGGCGCACGCTTGTCATCCCAGCATTCTGGAGTCTGATACCAGAGGATCGCGGTTTGAAGACAGTCTCAGCTACTTAGTGAGGCCCTTTGCAACTCAGTGAGTCCCTGTTTCAAAATAAAAAAGAATAAAAAATGGGGCTGGGTTTTAGCTTGGAGGTAAAATGCCCCTGGGTTTCATCCCAGTACTGCAAGAAAATAATAAACAAACAAACAAACAAACAAATAAAAATGGTTCTGGGAGTGTAGCTCAAAGGTAGAATGCCCCTGGGTTCCATCCCCAGTACCATAAAATAAAAAATAAAATAAAATAAATTTTTAGCTTTTATGAAAATGAAATACACCTCAATAAACACAGTAAAAGTGTTGAACACAGGCATGATGTTCCCTAGTGTGAAAAAATAGTCCACAAACTAGGAATAACAGGGAACCTCTTTCAGCATAATAGCAAGAATGTGTGTGTGTATGTATGTATATATATATATATATATAGTATGTATATATATATACATATAAAGTATATATAAGTATATATAAAGTATATATAAGTGTGTGCATATCTATATATATATAGATAGATAGATAGATAGATAGATACCTATAGCCAGCATCACATTTAATGCTGAAGAACTGAATGCTTTCTTCTGAGGTTGAGGAAGGAAAAAATATCCACTCTCGCCCTTTCTACTCGACACAGTATTAAATATGCTATCCAGAATAATTAGTCCAGAAAATTACGTACAAGACGTTCAGGCAGAAAAGGAGAAAGTCAAACTATCTCTTTACAGATGAAATGATCGTGCATGTCAAACACCAAAGAACAAAGAATCTACTTGTAGACAAGTGCGGTGGAACATGCCCTACAATCCAAGGACTTGGGAGGGAGGATCACAGATTTGAGAACAGCCTCAGCAATTCAGTAAGGTACTCAGCTATTTAGTGAGACATAAAAAATAAAAAGAGTGCCCGGCGTGGTGGCGCACGCTTGTAAACCCCGCGCTTGGGAGGTGGAGACAGGAGGATTGTGCAGGTTCAAAGCCAGCCTTGCTGGCTTAACAGACCCTGTTTCCAAATAAAATATTTAAAAATGGATGTCTGGGAGTGTAGCTCGGAGGTAGAAGGGTTTCCAGAAACCCCAGTACCACCACCAAAAACAAAAGAGTCCCTGTTTCCAAATAAAATATAAAATAGGCTCTGGGAGTGTAACTCGGAGGTAGAAGGCCCCTGGGTTCCATCCCAAGTACCAACAAATTAATAATAATAATAATAATAATAATAGCTGGTAGTGTAGTTAGAAAAAAATATAAAATTAAAAAAGTGAAAAGAGCTGGGAGTGTAGCTCTCAAAAGACAATAGAGGTAGAATGTCTCTGGATTTCATCCTTTATAACCTCCTCCCCCCAAAACGAACCAACTTACAAAGCAACGTACTAGAACTAACAAACTCAGCCAGGTTGCAGAATACAGGCTCAATATATGAATAACGGTTGTAAAAACAAAACAACAACAACAAAAAAACCAATTGTATTTCTACATGGTAGCAATGAACAAATTGAACATGAACTTAAGAAAACCATTCAATTTATAATAATATCAAAAGCACAAAAGTATGCAGGGATTAATTTATCAAGAAAGAGTGTAGAAAGGTGCTGGAAACCATAAAGGTTGTTGAAAATTTTTAGAAAATCTAAGTAAACCGACCTCCCATGTTTATAGATTAGACGACTCAGTATGTTCAAGACGGCAATTTCCTCTCTAGATTAATCTACAAATTCAACGCAGTCTCTATCAAAACTTCTCTTGGCTTTTAGGCAGACATTAACAAACGTGTTTTATTGGCTAAAGGACAGACAAACTCAACTTTGAGAAGGTAGAGAAGAACATAATACCATGGACCTGGAGGAAAAGCCAGAAATACCAAGCAGCTCACACTGTAATCTACCGATTCTCCTCTCATCACCAGCAAATATTCTCCCAATGCAAAGCACACCGTGCAGCTTCTCCTCCTCGCAGGAAACAAAGCTCATGGCATCCAGCTTAGTGTCTGGGATCTATAAGAAATTTCCACCCTCTCTTCATTAGGACAGGAGATGATTTCTCTTGATCCAATGCTCTCAAAAGAAAAAAAAAAAAAAAAGGCAGGTAATCTCTCTCCATACAGCCTCATGGAACTAGGGGAATGAAGAAAGGGAACCAGTGCTGGTCTATGACGATTCTGAAATTGCCCTGAGTAGACGCTGAGGAAACCTCAATCTGGGGTCATGGGACAGTTCTGGGTTAAATCCACATTGGTCCACAGGCATAGGCCCCTTAGATTCCCTGAAGCAGCTCTATTCTTTTAGGAAGTTCTACTTCTAAACAAGTACCCAATATTTACTTTCTTGGGAGCAACTTCCTCTTCACAGAGTGTTGGGATCTCAAGCACGCTTGAAGTTACAGCCTCTCTCTCTCTCTCTCTCTCTCTCTCTCTCTCTCTCTCTCTCTCTCTGTCTCTGTCTCTCTCTCTCTTTCTCTGACACACACACACACACACACACACACACACACACACACACACACACACATTTCCAAAACTTAAAAAACATATTTTCTATTTAAGTTGGCAACACATGCCAATAGTTTTTGTCAACACAACTCTTCTATTTTCTGTATTTTATTCTACTCTCCCCCGCTGTGGTGTGTGTGTGTGTGTGTGTGTGTGTGTGTGTGTGTGTGTGTGTAGTTTGATCTTATCAAGCTTGGTAGAAAATGGCACTTAAATTTTTTTTCATAAATTATTGAGAAAGATTTGTCTGGCTTGCCTTTTTCCTCCTTTCTCTCTCTTTTTCTTCCTTCCTTTCTTTCTCTCTCTCTCCCTTTCATCCTTCCTTCCTTCTTTCCTTCCTTCCTTTCTTCCTTCCTCCCTTTCTTCCTTCCTCCCTTTCTTCCTTCCTTCCTTCTTCCTTCCATTTCATTTTAATTTGTGCAGATTTTTTTCCCAGTTCCTGATAACTTGAGGCATAGGTTTAATAATTCTCCCAAACTTTAAAAAAGCTTTATACAGATTTGTCAACTCTTAGTAAAATTCTGGACTGGATATACTTTAAAAAAAAAAGATTGGGATATTTCCAAATAAATCTAAGAACTATAACTTGTAATGATTTGTCCATTTGGGGGAAGAATGACTCATAGCTTATGCAATGTTCTTTTAAATAATTTTCCCTTTGCTATCTCACCAACTGGTATTCATAAAACTTAGGGTAGATTTAATAAATAGTTTAGGGTAAAGTCCTATGCTGCTTTGACTTTGGGAAAGTTTAAAATTAACTTTATAACTGAATTTCTTTCTTTCACTAAAACCTCTCTAAACATATTTTAGTGTCTCCTAGGTTTTGGATAAAGACAAAAATTTTAATGTGGTTCTCAAAGCCTTACTAGACGGGCTCCCCTTTCTTGCCTTATTAATCCAGATTTTCTTACTCTGTCTTGCCAATCTAGCCACAGGGTCTTCTTTTTAATTTTAAGCATGGTATTTTCCATTTCAACTCAGAATATGTACATGCCAGTCCTCTGCTTGGAACTCTTCCCTCCTCCTCTCCTGAATCATCCCCAGCCAAGTCCCTCTTCCCGGAGATGTCCAAATGACACATCTCCCTTTCTGGCTTCTCTGCCATCCTTAACATTGCCCACTCCCCACTTCATAACATATTGCTCTGAAAAAGAAAATTAAAGTAGGAGACACTCTGGTTTCTGTACTTGCAAAATGGAGAATTCTTCCCTTTTTTATAGGCACCCACATATATGTTGAAAGAAAGTAAACACAAGTCACATTACAATGTAAAAAGATATTCAACCCTTTACATTTGAAATTTTTGGAGCATCTGTAATTGTGAAAGTAAATCAAGTTGGACAAGACTCAGTTAATAATTTCGTTCTTAGACTCCAGATGCTGTAGCAGACACAGGTAATCCCAGTACTTGCGAAGCTGAGACAGGAAGATTGCAGGTTCAAGGCCAGCCTCTGCAACTTAGTGAGACTCGGTTTCAAAAACATAAAAATAAATAGGGCTGATAGGGTACCTCAGAGGTAATGTCCCTGGGTTCAATCCCCAATCCCAAATAACAATAACAATAATAATAACAACAACAACAACAACAACAACAACTTGGTAATTTGAAATTTCATTTTGCTTTTATTGCTCTAGCCTATATAAATATAGGTATCTGGCATTGGAACTATTTACTTGATTTTAGAAATACCTTCCTATTTTACCTCCCAGTCTTTTGCTCATTGACTAGTCAGTAGAATCAAATTATTATTTTTCAAAAACTCTTATATTTTAGAGAATATCAGAAAGTAATGAAATCTTCTGGTTTTTTAGTTTGATTTGAAATTTTTATTATTATTTTTTGGTGGTACTGGGGGCGGGGGTGGAACCCAAGGGCTTTTCTACCTCTGGGCTATATACTCCCAGATCTATTTTATACTTTATTTGGAAACAGGTTCTCACTAAGTTGCTGACAGCCTCACTAAGTAGCTGAGGCTGGCTTCGAACCCGTGTGATCCTCCTGTCTCAGCCTCATTATACATTTAAATTTAGCTATTTCTTTTTTTTTTTTTTTGGCAGTACCTCCAAGCAACACCCCCAGCCCTGTTTTTTATTCTTTGCTTTGAAACAGGGTCTCACTAAGTTGCTGAGAGCCTCACTAAGTAGCTGAGGCTGGCTTCGAACCCATGCGATCCTCCTGTCTCAGCCTCCCAAGTGCTGAGATTATAAGCGTGCGCCACCATACCCAGCTTTAATCTTATTCTTGACTTTGTTTCTTTACAACTATAGATTCATCTATTATGTAAAAAACACATATAACTGTCTTTCACTCTTAAAATAAAACTACCTACTGGTGGAGCCCAAGTAAAAATCAAAGAGAAAGAAGAGTATTTAGAGGGCCATTTAGCTATAACTGTAATAGCCATCAATCGGTAGCCAAACATCCCTATTGCTGACCCTTTTACAATATACTCTACTTAAATCACATGTAGCTTTTTATTTTATCTTTTGTGTGTTTTTTGTCAAATACTTTTACACACTTGCCTTGTTTATTTTATAGTAAACAGTCGTCATGAGATTACATAAAAAGGCATGATGGGAAAGGCATGTCTCCCTTTGCCAACTCTGAAAAAAAAGCATCCCTGTGCCAGCCAAAGTCACTAGATGGGAGAAACCCATAAACGGTGACTCCAGGTTCACGTGCTATAAATAAGAAATGAAAGGCATTTGGTAGCATGCTGCAGGTGCTAGAATGGAGCTGACACTTTTCTGCCCGTGGTCCAGGGTTCCAGCTAAAGCAAATGCACCTCCTAGCATAAAGCTGCAGATTGATTTCCTGCTGGGGTTTAAACCTCCACACACCTCCCTCTCTGGGAGCCCCAGGATATCCCCATCACTTCAAGGCATGCTTACGCATCCTATCCATTGGATGTATGTGATTCTATAATATATTCTCATCCGTTATCCTTAAATCAAATATTAGCCTTTGGTTTTAAGAGACACATCGCCCTAAAGTAAACTGTTGAGAGACGTGCCCTTTAAGAAATGTGTACTTTCAGTTGTCAGTGTAGACCTTGACCCAGGTTGCAAGCTGTTCTGGCCAAATGGCAGGGGGGGGGGGACCTGAGATCAGACTATTTCAAGTCCTTCAATAAAAGGGATAATAAAACGAATGTTTGGTGAGAAAAGTGCTTTTATAGAAACTTGTGTAACCCAAACTTTTTGGTGGTGGTTTTAACGTCAGAGTTTTACGACAGGGCAGTTAAATAGTTGGCTGAATCTTTTAAAGGTCTGGGGAGTTTAATGGAATAAAGTATATTCTTTGTAGTTCTGTCAGTTCAGAGAACTAGGCAAGGCAGATGTGATACTTTGAGTTCAAGTTGCCCAGCTGTGGGACCTGTAGATTTCTTTCTCTGCATAATCTCAAACTCTGAAATCAGCTGTGTGTTAAACAAAAGATGCGAGGGCTGCATGGTCGATGGGGTCCATTTGTTTTCCAAGGGAAGAATAAGTTATTCCTACATTCCCCATACCCTGGCTAGGTTATTTTTTTAAATGATAGTATAGTGTCATCTGCAAATAGAGTTGTCTTATCCTTCAGCCTCAAATCCACAATCCTCATTTGAAAAGTCAAAAACAACCGAAAATTCTGCCTACAACTGTTCCTTTTATAAATGAGCAGCTCCAAGAAATCTCCACTTTCTTGGTCCCCACGAGGACCTTCTGGATAATAAAGAAGAGATTGAAGGGGTGTTTTATTATTCTGCCTTTGAAAATGGCTAAGTATAAAGCAATCCAGATAAAAATATTTTTGTAGGAGAAAGACCACATCTGAGCCCTGTGTATTATCATTACCAGAATATCACTTCTAGATTAAAGAGAGAAAAAAGAAAACAGAGTAAAGGTCTTGAAAGCAAATAAGACACTTTTGTTCATTTGCTAACATTTTCCATTGTATAGTCACTCTTCAGTATCGGAGAGAGATCGGTTCCCCCACAGATACCAAACTCATGGATTATTAAATCTGTGCTGTATTTGAAATGGTATAGTATTTTCGTAGAACCAATGCACATCCTTCTGTATAGTGAAATTATTTCTAGATTACATATAATAATTAATACAGTGTAAACAGTTGTTATACTATATTTTGGGTGAATAATGAAAAGGAAATAATTGACATGTTCAGAACGTACTCATTTTTTTTCCCAAATATTTTCTATCTGTACTTGGTTGAATCTCTGAATGTGAACCCTGTAGATTCAGAGGGTCTGACCATACTGTGTTTTTATGGTACCTTTTGCTTCTGTAAATTGGCGCAGTAATGGGATTATTGTTTATAGCTCTATAGACTAGGTAGTTGCAATTTAGAAAAATAGGGACAGATTGTTTTCAGAGATAATGCTTTCCACTCTAGGTAAGTAAAATTTATACTTCAATTTTACTGAAATAGAGGAATTAATACTTTTTTTGTTTCTTTGTAGGACTCAGAATTTTTGTTTAAAAAAGTCAACATTGTTGCCAGGCTCAGTGGTTCATTCCTATAATTCCAGTACTTGGGAGGCTGAGACAAGAAGATAACAGGTTCGAGGCCAGTCTCACTAACTTAGTGAGATACTGTTTAAAAAAAAATAAAAAGGGCTGAGGATATAGCTTGGAAGTAGAGAGCCTTTGGGTTCAATTCCATACACACACACACACACACACACACACACACACACACACACATACACACAACCTTTTTCAATAGTCTCATGTGAAAACTTTAAAACTCTATTCTATACACTCTCCAGAATTTGTTGCTTTATGTTCTCCTGTGGTTTAGCGACCATTCTGCACTAACCTGTATAGTCTGTATTCTTCATCGCCATTTAAACCCATGCTAAAAAGCCAGGTATGGTGGTGCACACTTGTAATCCCAGTACTTGGGAGGCTAAGACAGGAGGATCATGTAGGTTTGAAGCCAGCCTCAGCTACTTAGTGAGATCCTGTTTCCAAACAAAATATAAAATAGATCTGGGAGTGTAGCCCAGAGATGGAAGGCTCTTGGGTTTAATCCCCAGTACCACAAAAACTAAAAATAAATAAAAAGTAAACCCATGCTAGGTTAGTTGACTTGTCGGACACATTTGTAAACTCCTGGAATGAGTAAATTTCTGACTTGTTGAGAAACAATGAATGTACGTTGGAGTGTTCCCTGGCAGCTCTGCCTTAGTCCTCCCTTCCTACTAAGGCAGAGCTCCAGGTAAGATTTAAGGTCTTCTCAAGCAGTGTACATACAGCACTGGCCTTATACACAATACAACACATACTCATGGCCTCCCAGATTACCAAAAAAAAAAATGTTGAAGCTTTCCAAATTCCCTATAACCAATCTCATTCCCTGTTTTTTTTTTTTTTAAGTTTTTGGGGTTGGTAGTTAAGTTATTGTTTGATCCCACAGATTATCCATCCCTCTAGGCAACTATGGTGTTAAGTGGTTAACCCTGATTGATTTTGACAAATGTCCTGTGGAATAAGGCTATTCACACAGGTGGCTTTTTCTCATCGCTGTAATCTCAACACCTGACATGCAGCACTTAGAGGTGTAAAGGTCTATTTGGGTCTGAAAATTTCAGTCCATGATTCTAGTGTCTTTATGCAAGATGCCAAGCAGGAGCCTGGGTTACAGGTTCTCAGGTCTCATGATGGTAAGAAGCAGAGAAAGCAAGAGGAGGGTAGAGGGACATATATAGTTCTCGAAATCACACTTCCAAGGACTTACTTTTAGCCCTGCCCTGACTCCAGGGAACCACCCTCCAGCATGGCTGCCTTTAGTGCATGAGGCGCAAGGGGTATTTTATCTGCAAACCATAATACTGAACTTGAGGTTTGGGAGAAAAAAGGTAAACCTGTGAACAGTCTCCCAGGGAACCACTAGATAGGTCCGATGATACCACTTCTTAAGCATGGGGACTTTGAAGGAGTTCTTATTAGATTCTTCCACTTTCAGAGGCTGGGACTGTGGGTTGTTGGTTTGGGATTATGTGAACATAATGTAGAGTCAGAAAGGAGAGAAAGCTGGGCATGGTGGTGCACGCTTGTAATCCTGGCGCTTGGGAGTTGGGAGGCGGAGACAGGAGGATCGCGCAGGTTCAAAGCCAGCCACGCTGGCTTAAGAGACCCTGTTTCAAAAAAAAAATATCTGGGAGTGTAGCCCAGAAATAGAAGGGTTTCCAGGAACCCCAGCACCACCAAAAAAAAAAAAAAAGAAAGAAAAAGAAAGGAGAGAAAGAGACTGCCACAAGTTAAAAATGACTCAAAGCATGTTGTTCTGAGCAAGAAATAATGGCTTCTCTTGAAGAGCCATACTCTAGATTTTTCTAAGTACTTCTCTGGTTAATTTTCAGAATTAAGAAAGATTTGATTCTGCCCATTTTTGCCGGTTTTCTCATTGCTATTATGGATGAAATGATTTTCAGAAGCTATTGTTCCACTCTTACCACTGTCACCATCTATTATTTTGATCATTTTAAAAGTTGTTTACTTCTCCTTCCCCTCCTCCTCCTCCTTCTTCTTCCTCTTCCTCTCCTTCTCCCTCTTCTCCTCCTCTTCCTCCTTCTCCTTCTTCTCCTTCACCTCCTCTTTTTCTCCTCCTCCTCCTTCTTCTTCCTCTTCCTCTCCTCCCTCTCCCTCTCCTCCTTCTCCTCCTCTTCCTACTTCTTCTCATCCTCTTCCTCTTCTTCCTTCACCTTCTCCTCCTCCTTCTTCTTCCTCTTCCTCTCCTTCTCCCTCTCCTCCTTCTCCTCCTCCTCTTCCTCCTCCTTCTTCTTCTCCTCTACCTCCTCTTTTTTCTCCTCCTCCTCCTTCTCCTCCTTCTTCTTCCTCTTCCTCTCCTCCCTCTCCCTCTCCTCCTTCTCCTCTTCCTCCTTCTTCTCATCCTCCTCCTCTTCTTCCTTTACCTTCTCCTCCTCCTTCTTCTTCCTCTTCCTCTCCTTCTCCCTCTTCTTCTCCTCCTCCTCTTCCTCCTTCTCCTTCTTCTTCTTCTCCTTCACCTCCTCTTTTTTCTCCTCCTCCTCCTCCTTCTTCTTCCTCTTCCTCTCCTCCCTCTCCCTCTCCTCCTTCTCCTCCTCCTCCTCCTCTTCCTTCTTCTTCTCCTCCACCTTCTCTTTTTTCTCCTCCTCCTCCTCCTTCTCCTCCTTCTTCTTCCTCTTCCTCTCCTTCCTCTCCCTCTCCTCCTTCTCCTCTTCCTCCTTCTTCTCATCCTCCTCCTCTTCTTCCTTTACCTTCTCCTCCTCCTTCTTCTTCCTCTTCCTCTCCTTCTCCCTCTCCTCCTTCTCCTCCTCCTTCTCCTCCTTCTTCTTCTTCCTCTTGTTCTCCCTCTCCCTCTCCTCCTTCTCCTCCCCTCCTCCTCTTCCTCCTTCTCCTTCTCCTCCACCTCTTCTTTTTTCTCCTCCTCCTCCTTCTTCTTAATTTTGATTTGTATGAGTTCTCTATAAACTCCGGGACAAAGCCTTTTGCAGATACAAATGATGATTATTTTTCTCTGAGAACATGTTTTCCCTTTTATTCTTGATGTGTGTTATTTAAAGAACAAAGTTTCCTCTTTTGGGTCATTTTTTTTTGTATCCTAGGTAATATTTTGTGTCACAAGTTGCAACGATTTTTCTCAACTACCTTCACTTTTAGAAGTGAAATGGCTTTGGCTTTTACATTTAGGCCTATGATTCACTTCAAGTTATTTTGCATGGCGTGAAGTAGAAACCATAGTTTATCCTTTCCTATACAAACATCCACTTATTCTGACACCATTTGTTAAAAGTTAAAAATAATAATACTGAGAATGAAAATAGATTGGAATTAATTTATTCAAGGAGATAAAAGACTTGCAAATTGAGACTCAAGACACTTTGCTGAAAAAAATTAAATAAGACCTAAAGAAATGGAAAGGAAATCTATGTTTACAGATAGGAGAACATAGCACTGTTAAAATGTCAATACTACCCCAAGCATATATAGGTTCAATGCAATCTCTACCAAAATTTCAACAGCCTCTTTTTCTTTCCACAAATAAAAAAAGACAATACTCAAAATCATATCTAATTATAAGGAACTACCTACAGCCAAAAATCTTGGAAAAGAGCAAAACTGGAGTACCCATATTCCCCTACATCAAAAGGATGTAGTTCCAGTTTAAGGACAGACACAGACACAAATGGCACAGAATTGAGACTCCAGAATTAAGCCTACACATAAATGGTCAACTGATTTTTGACAAGGGTACCAAGATAACTGAGGAGAAAAAGAACAGTTATCTTCAATGGATGATGCTGAAGCAATTTAATTTTTATGTTCCAAAGAATCAGACCCCTACCTCAACACCATATACAAACTCAAAATAGACCAATGAGTTAAACATGAGAACTAAAACTACACGGTTATTTGAGGAAAGCACAGGGGTAAGTCTTCAAACCTTGGCTTTGACAATGAAGTCTTACATATGACACTAAAGGGGAAACAACAAAAGAAAAAATAGAAAAACTGGACATCATCAAATTTTAAAACATTCGTGCAACAAGAAATTTCTCCTCTTATCCTTAAGTGATTTTACTCTATTATTTTTGCCTTGAAGCCTACTCTATCTTATAGTAAAGTGGAATCATCAGCTCTACTAGGCTTAGTGATTCCGTAGCATACCTTCTACCTATTTTTCTTTTTTTCTTTTTTTTCGGGTGTGGGGATGGAACCCAGGGACATTCGACCTTCGAGCTAAAACCGCTGCCCTATTTTTTACTCTTTATTTTAAAACAGGGTCTCATTAAGTCGCAGAGGCCTCACTAAGTAGCTGAGGCTGTCCGTGAATCTCAATCCACCAGTCTCAGCCTCCCGAATGCTGGGATTACAAGTGTGCGCCACCACGCCCGGCTGTTTTTTTTTTTTTTTCCTTTTGATTTATTATTGTTTCTATATAAAAATTGACCTCACTGACAGAGTTCAGTATGGTCTTTCTTCTTTGTTCATGTGGTCAATATTTGTTTTTTAATTATGAGAATTTAATAAAGTTATATTTAATGCAGTCACTGATAGAGTATTGATATACTAATTTATCCTGCAAGTTATATTTGATTCTTACCTTCTATGTCAGCCTTTTATTTTAGTTTGTTTTCTCTTTTAATGTTTTTTCCTGCCTTCTTTGAGGTTCTTGGAATACTTTTTAGTCTTGTACTTTTATTATCTGGTATCTTTTAGTTAGGAATTGTTATCTTGGAGTTTACATTGAATGAATATTATTTTTCTTCATGTTTTGTTCCTAATACATAATAATTTCTTTACTGTGTGTGTGTGTGTGTGTGAGAGAGAGAGAGAGAGAGAGAGAGAGAGAGAGAGAGAGAGAGAGAGACTGAGGACTGAACCCAGGAATATCCTACCTCTGAGATACTTGTTCAGCCCTTTTTATGTTTCATTTTGAAACAGAAACTCACAACGTTTCTGAGAGATTTTCTAAGTTGTTAAGGCTGGCCTTGAATTTGTGATCTTCCTATCTCAGCCTCCCAAGTCCTAGTATTACAGGTGTGTGTCACCTATCTTGGATCACACTATTCTTTTAATATTTTCTCTTCTGCACGTAGATTTTACTAAATATCTTAGATCTGTAGATTGCTGTTTTTATCACACTCAGAAACTTAGCCACTTTCTCTCCAAATATTTTCTTCGATATTCTCCAATTTTATTTTCCATTCCGATACAACTCTCTTCTCCTTCAGCACCTCTAATCGGGTTAAACTCAAACCATTATATACAGTCTCTTTGCTGAGACTTGTCCGTTTTTCATTATTCTTCTCTCTGGTTTCCAGATTGGATATTTTCTCTTGCTTTGCCTTAGCCTCTGCTGTGTATTTTGCCATCTCTCATGTGTTATTAACTATATCCAGTCATTTATTTTTGTTTATGCTTTACAGCAGTTCTAGGTTTCCATGTGTTTCTTTTTATAGTTTCCATTTTTTTTTTCCTACTGGGGTTCCCTACTTTTTAATTCTCTGAGACCACATTTTTCTTTCATTCCTCAAAAATACTCATGTTTATTTCTCTGAGCATATTTTTCTGGTTTTGTGTTTGTCTGAATCATGCTTTTTTTAATGAAATAACTGGCATTGTGGATAATATGACTACTCTGAAAATATGTAATATAGACCATAGATTCCACTTATACCCCCTAGAGATTATTATATATTATATGTATATATGTATATATGTATATATGTATATGTATATGTATATGTATATGTATATGTATATATGTATATGTTGCCCTGGCACGCAGGTAAATCCTCAGAGATCACTCTCTGCCTGTAGGCTTACAGAGAACCTCTAACCTGGCAGGACCAGTTATTAGATTCTGTTAGGGCTTGCTCTTGGGCTATTTTAGAATAGCTCTAGATACAATTTTCTTCTGAAGCATGTCTTTTGGTCTGAAGGCACACTTCTGCTGATGATTCATCTGGGTCCCAAGATGCTGACGGATGATGGAGATGTCTCTGCTCTGCTAGGACACAGCTGTCGCGGCCCTCCACATTGCATGACTGCTTGTATCTGTTCTACCTCAGCCAAGCCAGCTGCTCTCTGTGAACCCAGATGGACTCCCTCTCTCATAGGAAGAGCACACTTCTCAGCAACAGACTCGTGGATTTCTCCTGGAGCTGCCTCTTTGCAGAGCTCTTTCCTTTCTTGCTTGTGTTTCACAGATCCAGAAACGTCAGCTGCTCTGAACTCTTACGTGTTCCTCCTCCCTCCGCTCAGAAAAACAACCAGGCTTTTCTCAGCATCCAGCTCTTGTGCTTCAGTCAGAAAATTGTCCCAAGGAAAATGTCAAAACCATAGAGGTACTTCTAGGGCCTTCTGCATCCTCAGAGATGACGGGCTTCCCCCAACGTCTCTTCCCCTGCCCAAAAACAATTGCCTCATCTATTTTGAAGAAAAAATTTTATAGTTGTTTAATGGTAGGAGCACAAGTCCAGAACCAGTTACTAAATCGAGGCTAGAGCAGAAGGCTTCCCACAAAAATTTATTGCAAGATGAGAGATAATGAGGAGTCAAATAACATCCCTCCAGACAAGGAAAACGGTCTGAATGACGGCCCTTAGAACACATCAAAATATTATAACACATCGCTTCAAGACAAGATTAAAGGCATTAAAAGTACATTACACAAAGACATGATAGGACATAAATAAAATGGAGCCAAAATATTCAGAAACAAGGGGACAAGACTCAGGAAATATTTATGAACATAAAAGCTTCAAATCCCAGTGTAAACTCATAGGAACATAGAGAAAAACGAGGAAAACAAATAGAGCCCTAAGATAAATAGAAGGTGAAGAAAAAACTCTAAAAGTAAATAAGTAATTAAATAATAGATATTTGGAAAATATGGTCATCTTTTCCTCCTGAGTTCCTTAAAGTATATTTGAAGCTTGGCAAGGTGGCACATGCTTATATTACCAGTACTTGGGAAGCCGAGACAAGAGGATCACAGATGTAAAGGTCAACCTCAGTAACACAGTGATACCCTCAGCAACCTAATAAGACCCTGTTTCAAAATAAAAAAATAAAAAGGGTTGGGAGCGTAGCTCAGAGGTAGAATGCCACTGGGTTTAATCCCTAGTACCAAAGAAGTAAATAAATTGATGTTTGACAATTAATAATAAAGATAATACCATTGTTGGATAAACATTTCAATAAATTATACATAAGTAAAAAGAATAAAAGTCCTTTGTGTGGCAGTGAAATTTGAAGATCATATGTGAACTTAAATATTTCTGAAAATTTGTTAGGTATATTTTAATCCTTAGAGCAACTAGGAAAAGATATATTTATAGGTATACAGATACATTGGAAGAGAGATTGTAAATGTTCATATATCTCAAAAAAAACAACAGTTAACAGGGAAGAAAAACAAAAGTGAATAAGCCTAAAGAGTGATAGAAGCAAATCTATATATCCAAATATATTAATAATGATATTAAATGGAAATGGTTTAAACGTATCAATAAAAGACACAGTTTATCAGTATTTTTTTTTTTTTTTTTTTTTTTTTGCGGGTCTGGGGATGGAACCCAGGGGCATTCAAACTCCAAGCTATACCCCCTGCCCTATTTTTTATTCTTTATTTTGAAACTGGGTCTCACTGAGTTTCAGAGGGCCTCACTAAGTAGCTGAGGCTGTCTGTGAACCGCGATCCTCTGGTCTCAGCCTCCCAAATGCTGGGATTACAAGCATGTGCCACCACGCCCGGCTTAGAATGGATTTTTTTTTTTTTTTTTTTGGTGGTACTGGAGTTCCTGGAAGCCCTTCTACCTCCGGGCTATACTCCCAGACCTATTTTTACATTTTTATTTGGAAACAGGGTCTCATAAGCCAGTGCACGTGGCTGGCTTCGAACCTGCACGATCCTCCTGTCTCTGCCTCCCAAGCGCGGGGATTACAAGCGTGCGCCACCACACCAGGCTTAGAATGGATTTTAAAAAGTGATCCAGGTGTGGTGGTGCATGCTTGTAATCCCAGTATTTGGGAGGCTGATACAGGAGAATTGCAGTTCGCAGACAGCCTCGGCTACTTAGTGAGGCTCTTTGCAACTCAGTGAGACCGACCCTGTTTCAAAATAAAAATTAAAAAAGAGGGCTGAGGGTGTAGCTCAGAGGTATATTTTCCCTAGGTTCCATCCCCAGTACCACACACAAAAAAGTGACATGGCCAAATATTATCTAATATAAACTCACTTTGATATAATGGTACAAAGCCAGGTGTGGTGGAGCACACCTATAATCGCGGTACTTGGGAAGCTGAGACAGGAGGATTGCAGATTTGAGATAAGCCTCAGCAAGTAGTGAGACTCGCAGCAACCTAGCAAGACTTTGTTTCAAAACCCAAAATAAGAGAAATACAGCAACATATGCATACCTATGTTCATAGCAGCACAATTTGTAATAGCCAAAATATGGAACCAACCCAGATCACCATCAACAGATGAATGGATAGCAAAACTGTGGGAAATACACACAATGGAATTCTATTCAGCCATAAAGAAGAACAAAATTATATCATTTGCAAGAAGATGGAAAGCCCTGGAGAACATTATGTTAAGTGAGATCAGCCAAGCACAGAAGGAGAAGGTACATATGTTTCCTCTAATATGCCCAAACTAGGAAACACAAAGGATACCAGTGGGACTCCAGATATTGGAGGGGAAATACTAGCAAAGTTTGAATGGAAATATAGAGGAGGAGGAAGGCTGATCTTGATTAATGAGGGTCTACATCTGAACATGTGTAAAATTATGAATAAGACATGGTTAACCTGGACAACCATTGGTGGGAAGGGGGAAGGGAAAACGGGGGTGGGGGGGAGAGGGCACCAAATATAGTTTAAATCTATACTATTTATGTTCAATAAAAAAATTGTTAAAAGAAAAAAAAAAAGGTCTGAGTGTGTAATGCGGAGCAAGAATGCCCAGGGTTCAATCCTCAGCACCACAAAAACAAAACAAAACAAAAGAAAAAACCAAACAGATCACCAGCCTTGGCAATCTCCAGGACCCTGAAATTATACATACTATGACCTTTGAATATAAGAAAATAAATAACAAAATAACAGAAATACAACAAAATAAGAGAAAGAGAAAGTGAAAACGAAATTGTTGGAAATTGAATAATTTATCAACATAATTGATGAATCAAAGAAGAAGTTTCAGGAGAAAACTGGAAAATGTTTTTAAATAGAAATACATGCAAGTCAGGCCAATGAGTACCAACAAAACTCAATTTAGGGATTTTTTTGTCTCGGCTACTGTGTGGGGGAAACCCTTGAGCCCAAGAATAAAGTCAACAAACAAAATGTAGAGCAAAGATATGGAGAAACTCAGAGTCTGATGATAACACTAACAGCTCGTCCAGTTACATCTGAAGTCAAATCCTAAACTTCTCAGTTGAAATGAGCTCATGAATCCCTTGGTTGCAAATTTGGGTTATTTGTTACCTGTCACCATAAATATAACTGAATGAATAATGAATAAAGTATAATGAAGCTGGGCATGGTGTTGCATGCTTATAATTCCAGAACTTGAGGGGATGAGACAGGAGGGTTGAGAGGTCAAAGCCAGCCTCGGCAATGTAGCGAGGTTCTCAGAAACCTAGGGAGACCCTGCTTCCAAATAAGAAATAAAATAAAATCTGGCTGGGAACGTAGCTGGGAGGTAGAATGCCTCTAGGTTCAATGTCCAGTACCAAAATTAATTAACTAATTAATTAACTAATTCTACTTTTGAAAATTCATTATATCTCTATAAATAACACACACACACACACACACACACACACACACATCTCATTGGAAGGAGGCTGTTGACTTTCTAGTCCTTCTTTTTTATAGGTTTTTTAAATTGGTGCACTGTGATCATACATCTTGATACAGTTCAGGGTAATAGAGGCATCCCAGCCCTCCCTCAGCTCATGATCCATCTCCAGTTTTCTGAGGAATTAGTTCTACACTGATCTCCATAGCAATTGAACGAAATTTTCAATCCCATCAACAATGTAGAAGAGTTTTCCCCACATCTTTTTTTATTCCAGCAATGGGGAGTGAATCAAGGGGCATTCTACCTCCAAGCTACATACCCAACCCTATTTTTTATTCTTTATTTTGAAACAGGATCTCACTAAATTGCAGAGGACCTCATTAAGTAGCTGAGGCTAGTTGTGAACCTATGGTCCTCCTGTCTCAGCCTCCCAAGATCTGGGATTACATGCATGTATTACCACATCCAGCCCACATCTTCACCGGCGTTTATTGTTGTTTGACTTCTTGATGATTACCATTCTGATTGGGATCAGACAGGATCTCAGCATAGTTTTGATTTACATCTCCATAATTGCTAATGATATTGAATATTTTTTCATTTATTTATTGTCCATCTGTGTCTCTTCTTTTGTGATGGATTTAGTCCACTTGCCCATTTTTTGATTTGGGTTATTTGATTTTCTGGTCATGAGTTAGTTAGTTCTTTGTATATTCTAGATACTAGTCCTTTATCAGAAGAGTAGCTGGCAAAGATCTTCTCCCATTCTGTTGGCTCTCTTGAGGTTCTTGATAGTTTTCTTTGCTGCACAGAGCTCTTTAGTTTATGCAAGCTCAAATATTAAACCTCATTTTAATTTCTTGTGCCTTTGGAATCTCGCTGAGAAAGTTTTTACCGATGCCTTTATGTTGGAGTGTTGGTCTTATGCCCTCTTCAAGCAACTGCAAATTCTCTGATCTAATTTCGAGATCTTTGATCCATCTTGAGTTGACTCTTGTGCAGAAGGAGAAAGGGGATTTATTTTCATTGTTATGCATATGAATAATCAAGTTTTGCCAATACCATTTGTTGAAAAGGCTTTTGTTCCAGTGTGTGTTGGTAGCCACTTTGTTGAAAATCAATAGGTTGTAAGTGTGTGGATTTGTTTCTGAGTCTTCTATTCTGCTCCACTGGTCTATGTATCTGCTTTTGTGTCAATACCATGCTGCTTTTATTACCATGACTCTGTAGTATAGTTTACAATCAGGTATTGTAATGCCTCCTGCATGTTTCTTATCACAGAGAACTATTTTGACTATTATGGGTCTTTTATGTTCCATATGAATTTAGACTGATTTTTCTATATCTGTGAATAATGACCATTGTATTTTAGTAGGGACTACACTGAATCTGTAGGTCATTTTTGGAAGGATGGTCATTTTAATGATATTTATTCTGCCTATCCAAGAGCATAGGACATCATTCTATCTTCTAAATTTTTCAATTTTTTCTTTAGTGTTTTATAAATTTTATTGTAGAAGTCTTTTATAAGTATTGTATTGTTTTTGAAGTTATTATGAATAGACATGTTTTCTGAATTTCGTTTTTGGTGGATTTATGCTTGGCATATAGAAAAGATTTTGGAGTTTTTTAGAGTTATTTTGTACTCAAACACTTTGCTGAATTTATTAATCAGTTCTAAAAATCTTTTGGTTGAGTTTATTGAGTTTTCTAAGTATAGAATAATTTCATCCTCAGATAGAGAAAATTGCAGTTCTTCTTTTTCTATTTGTATTTCTTCTCTTGCCTTATTTCTCCAACTAGAGTCTCAAGTACTATATTGAAAAGGAGTGGTGAGAGTGTATATCTTTGTCTTATTCCTGACTTTAAAGAGAATTTTCATAGTTTTTCCTCATTCAATAGGATATTGGCTGTGGGTTTACTTTATATTTCCTTTATGATATTTATTTGCTTATTTATTTATTATTTTATGGTACTCGAAATGGAATTCAGGGGCACTCTACCTCCAAGATACACCCCCAGCTCTATTTCATTTCTTTATTTGAAATAGGGTCTCGCTAAGTTCTGAGAGCCTTGCAAAGTCGCCTAAGCTCCTCCTAGGCTCCTTCTCAGCTGCGATCCTCCTGTCTCAGCCTCCCGCATCTAAATAACTTAATATCTCATTGAAGTTTCTCTCTGAGCTCTAATAAGTCGAACCAACATATTTGTGTGGGGTGAGAGAGGGAGAAAATTAAGACAAATAGGCAAAAAATAATACACAAAGAATGAGAGAGGAATTTTCCATACAAACCAACCAAGGAATCTTTCATATCAGCTTATGGAGATGACGTTTAGTGGCTAAAATTATCTTTTCTTCATAATGTGTGCCTTGTCAGTAAGACTTTAGAACCAACAGTTTGGCAGGCTTTTATTATTTTTGAGTCCGTTTTGGACACGTACCTTCAAAACACCTATCCCAAAAAGAATTTTTATTTTATGAGTTTATATGGGTATATTTGCTTTTAGATTTCTCAAAAATGTGATACTACATATTTATTTTCAAATTATTATACATGCCAGATTTATATATTTCCTTGATTAGATAAAACAAATATTCATCTTTATTTATTTATTTTTTTGTGGGTCTGAGGATGGAACCTAGAGACATTTGACCTCTGAGCTACACCCCCTGCCCTATTTTTTTTATTCTTTATTTTGAAACAGGGTCTTACTAAGTTGCGGAAGGCCTCACTAAGTAGCTGAGGCTGGCTAAGAGCCTGTGATCCTCCTACCTTAGCCTCCTGAATGCTGGGATTACAAGCGTGCGCCACCACGTCCGGCTAATATTCATCGTTTTTAAAAGAACAATTTCCTGAATTTATCAATTCTATCACTCTGCTTAATTCATGATTTTCTATTATTGTTTCATTTTTCTTTTTTAGTTCATTGATCTAGATCTGATATTGAGCATTTTACTTTTTTATTTTACTAAAATTTCATGTCAACAAAGTTTCCCTTGATTAATCTTTGATTTTATGTGTGTGTGTGTGTGTGTGTGTGTGTGTGTGTGTGTGTGTGTAGGGAGTATATTTGGAATTGAACCCAGGAAATTTTACCTCTGAGCTTTACTCTCAGTCCTTATTTTTTATTTTTTATTTTTGTTTTGAAGGAGGGTTTTGCTAAATTTCTGAAAAATCTTGCTAAGTTGCTGAAGCTGGCCTTGAACCTACAATCCTCCTGTCTCAGCCTCTCAAGGACTGAGATAACAGGGGTGTGCCACCACACCCAGCTGTATTACTATTTATTTTTAAAGTAGTACTCATGGCTCTTCTTTCCTGAGCAGGCCATTATTTTTTATTTAACTCCCTCTGATCCGAAATTAATCTGAAAAATAACCGTGTCTTTTCCCAAGTGACTTGGAATTCAGAGACAAATTTATATACACTTAGAAGAACAACAAATTGTGCTACTTTTGAATTACTTTGCACCCTGTCCGAAAATGTCGTCTAAACCAATCTTACCATTTACAAATGAATAAAGGCAGACTCGATTTTTACAACTAGTTCATTAAAGGCTGAACAAGAATAAACAGTGACCTGGTACATAATTTCCTTCAGTGAGAAGCTTGGTGAAAGACTTCTGTTCTCTGTATAACATTTTTATCTGGGAGGACGCCTTTCCCATGAGATTCAC
Source organism: Muscardinus avellanarius (assembly GCF_963383645.1). Classification (NCBI taxonomy): domain Eukaryota; kingdom Metazoa; phylum Chordata; class Mammalia; order Rodentia; family Gliridae; genus Muscardinus; species Muscardinus avellanarius. Next base: position 8,791,859 of record NC_137802.1, on the reverse strand, counting down.
ATTGACTGTAACCCACACTTCATTCTTGCCTTACTCTCCTTTCTCTTGTCCATGGTAACAGAGACCCGGACAGAGCCCACCAGTAGTAGAACTCCTGCTGAAAGTGTTGGTAAAGTGAATTTTCTCTCCACTATCTTTGTCTAAGCTAATTGTCTTTTTGCAGCAGGCTTCATCTGAAGAAGAAAGCTAGTTTAGAGAAGAGACTTTAGACAAAGTACCTGGATCCAGCCTTACCTGAAGCTAGATGTTTCTCTGTCCTTCCTGCTGAGGGACCCAGGAAATTCTGTACTTGCTTAAACGAGTTTGATCTAGATTTTTCTCTTCCGCTCTAACATTTTTTTTTTTTTTTTTTTTTTTTTTTTTTACTGATGGATACAGAAATCAATTTGTTATCGTTACAAAGATACCTACAGAGCAGATATCTTTTCACCGATGACACTCTGAATTTTGTATCCCAAGCTCCCCACCGGAGCATTTTCTCTGCTTGCTTGTTGCATATGTGTTGACCAGAGAGAGAAGAATCTTGCAGATTTCTTTTTCTTTTCTAAAAGACGAAAGGGCATTGTTTGAATATCCATCTTTGACAGGGCACACATTGCAACGTGAACCCAATTCACAGCAAAAATCAATGGTTCCAAGGTTATCATTGTCTCGATATCATTGGATCGCAGAAATTTCACAGGGGGCCCCCCTGAGCTTTCAGAGTAAAAACATCAATCATCCAGGGCAGTAATGCGGGATTAAGTCGCACGTTCAAAAGCGTCTAGTCACGACAGAGTTCTGCCTTCTGAGCAGGACTTCTCGTTTGAAGCTCCTTCTCCAGCAGGGCTTACTAAGATCAATACATGTCCCAATGCGCCAAGGAGGACTTATGCCTCTCTTTTATGTTTCCCTTTGCATAATAACAAAAACAAATCTAGGGGCATTTGAAACAGTTGTCTGTACATAGAATCAGCCCTTTGGGGCCCTGTGGGTAAATGCCTTAAATGGCTAAGCATTAAATCCAACAGCCTTTCCCTGTTCCGAACAGGAAATAACATATATTTTAAGGACCAGATACAAAAAGTGAGAATCAGAAAAAAAAAATCACTGGGACCTTTAAAAACAATGTGGGAAAGGAAAAAAAAATAATAACCCTCACCCTATGGAAGTAAAGTAACTTCTAGCAATGCAGAACGAATATGTCTTATTTTCCTTAAAACAATATATTTAAGCCAGGCATGGTGGCATGGCTCATGCCTGTAATCCCAGTACTTGGGAGTCTGAGACAGGAGGATCGCAGGTTTGCAGCCATCCTCGGCAACTTATGGAGGCCCTCGGCAACTTAGTGAGACTCCTCTGCTTCAAAATAAAAAATAAATAAACAAACAAAATAGGGCTGGGGGTGTAGTTCGGAGTTTCAATCCCCAGGACCCCACCAAAAAAAAAAAAAAAAAAAAAGAAGAAGAAGAAAAGAAAAGAAAGAAATTTAAGAATTTTTATTAATAAGTTGAAACTCAGAATTACTCAAGTTATTGTTTGGAATGACTTATACTTTAACTGAGGTAGTCATTTAATTCAATCAGACACGTTCTTACTCTGAGCGTGTGTGTGTATGTGTGTGTGTGTGCACGTGCACATACATGTATTTGAAAATAGCTTTCAAAGCCTTAAAAAGTTTACAGATTCTCTTTGAAATATCAAGAAGTAAACCTTCAGTTTGGGAGTACTTCTAAGGACACTTTATCTACACCAGCTTTTTGCTTTAGCACAATTCTGTGAGATCATTTTTTTTCCTACTAAAAGAACTAAAAAAAAAAAAAAGAAAAAAAAGAAAAAAACCCACAAAAACAGTCTTTCCTCATGGTGGTTCACCAGAATCAGGGGGTAGAGATATGGGTTCCTGGAAGTAAATCTATCTGTGAGCTGTTAGGGAACCATTTCCTCCTGACCTTCAGCTCTGTGCTATAAATTTAGCCGTATATAATGAGGTTAAGAGGGTGACACTTTAATGGACGTCCACACAGAAATTGCCCACAGCCTCTGGAAAAACAGTGTGTGTGTGAAATTCCAGCTGAGTCCACCCTGGAAGAGGTGTGAAAATAAATCTCAGTAACTTCAGCGCAGTTGTGGCGACATTCCTTGATTCTGTAAGAGCCTCCAAATATCCAGGGAAAGAGTTGACTTAAACATTAAGATCACAATGCTGGGTACCAGACAGCCACTGTCCTTGGTCTTCTGAGGATCTCTTACACTTTGATAAGTATACTTTTCATTCTCTCAACTCTTCAAAGGCTGTCTTTCAGGTTCAAACTCTACAATTCTATCTCTTTCATTATATTAAAAAGAAGTTTCTGAGCTGGGCGTGGTGGTGCAGACCTGTAATTCTGGCACTTGGGAGGCCAAGGGAAGAGGATCACAGATTGAAGGCCAGCTTCAGCAATTTAGGGAGATGCTTAGCAATCTAGTGAAACACTGTTTCAAAAGAAAAAAAAAAATTAAAAAGAGCTGGGGGTGTAGCTCAAAGGTAGAATCCCCCCCCCCCGCTATCAAAAACTACATAAAGTATCTGAACTCTTACCTAGGATACACTCTACATCAAAATCTGAGACCGCTATAATCATTTTTCCTAAATTCAGATAAAGCCGGGGAGGGTGTATTTTGTTTGTTTGGTTTCGGGGTTGGGAGGGTTGTTGTGTGAGGTGTTGATGTTGTGTAGACGCCCGAGGGTTCTGAGATCCCAACTCTCCGCCTGACCCGTGACTGGCAGCGTGCCACAGAGCCCTAATCCTTACGCACCGTGAATAGCAACGTCCTTGATTATTGCAATCAGTGTCCATTAGTTGGAGAATCGTGCACATGTAATGGCTGATCAATCACATTTTATGATGCAAATGTCCCTGGGAGGAATTGTGTCCTCTGTATCCCAGATCTTTTCTCCTTAAAAAAAAAAGTCTCATTTTCTCTGTCTTGCATGGAACATGTTTAAAGTTATTTTTATTGTGTTTGCTCCTTTAGGGAAAAAAAAAAAAGCCCCATTGTATTGCATGACCAAATCACAAAAGAAACTTAAAACTTAATTCTAAGAAGTAGCAAAAGAAAATGAGGGATTTTTTAAAAAACTTGTTATTATTTACAGTTTTACTGTTGTTTGTTTTGTTTTTGAGTTTACTGTCGGTTTTAAAGAGAAAACACACACACACACACACACACACACACACACGCACGCACGCACGCACGCACACGCACACGCACACGACATCATTAGACTACATGGTCCAGAAGTCCTTAAGGAGCAGAGTTTTTTGAAGGCAGCTCTAGTAATTAGATTAACACTTTAAAACCATATAATATGTATAAACTCTGGCTGTTCTGAGAAATAATTTTATAAGCACATTGTAAGATGTGAAGGGAAATGTGTGAACTATGTACAGAGGGGACTGACCTAGCAGAAAGACAAGAGAAAGAGCTGTCTTCACGTATTGGTTCTCGATAAGAAATTTGATTTTTTTTTTTAAGAAGAAAAACTTTACAACACAAAATCCATGTCCAGATAGATGCCCTTTCTGGCTCAGCATCATGCCTATACTTGGTCCCACACTCTCGGTCTCCCATCACACAATTTAGAGTAGACGGCCCTCGCAGGAAGCATTTAAATTGTCCCTAAATTCTCAGCAAGAGGTCAGAGAAACCCTTGTCTCTCCTCATCTGCCTCCCGTCATCCCTCTTCGTCATCTTCTCTCTTTTCTCTCCTATCCCCACGGATTGGAAACAGTAAGACTTTCTCCTCTTTCTCCCAACTTTATCATCGTCCAAGCATATTTATGCAACCTGATCGCAAATAAACTTCCCACTTTTCTCTGGTAAGCCATCTTTTCCCTAGTTTTAAGCACCTTCTCTCTGTCTCCCACCCTAACAGAGAATCTCACCCATCTGTATTTTGACTGCCTTAGCAGCAAAGATGTCCTATCAGCCACCTACCTTCCTCCCTCCCTCTCTCCCTCTCTCTCTCTCTCTCTCTCTCTCTCTCTCTCTCTCTCTCTCTCTCTCTCTCTCTCTCTCTTTCTCTCTCATAAAGAGAGGAGCGTTCTGGTTTTGTGACGTCTGAGACTTTCTAAGTGAGATACAGATATGCAATCTGCCGCACTATCTCCAGACACATGACTTCAAGACCTGGCTCCTCCCGGGACTAAGCTGCACATTTTCACATTGTCTTATGACACAGTCCAGCTAATAGAAGTCTAAGCTTTGACAATGCCCACCACTGTTGTATCTCTGTCTCTCTCTCCTCTCTCTCTCTCTCTCTCTCTCTCTCTCTCTCTCTCTCTCTCTCTGACTTCACAGTCAATACCATGAACTCATCCGCTCCCAGGTCTCCCATAAAGTCTGGCCAGGAGTGAACTTCACCACACCCACCCCACTTAGGAGCAGTTGGGTAGCGGAGGTGTGGTGTCCTAGAGCCAAGCCAGTGGGTGCCAGGCTTTGGTTTCGCCACATGGAGGCTGTGCATGTTTCACCTGACTCTGGATTCTGCCTTCAGCTGCCCTCCTCAGAAGAATTCTGGAGGACTTAACCTGTCTCATCTTTTCTTCTTTTTTTTTGTATCGGAGTTGGAACTCAGGGGTATCCTACCTCCAAGCTACATCCTTAGCCTTTTTGATGTTGTTGTTAAACTAAAACATAATTTTAATAATTATCAAGCTCACGTAAATTATTGTGCGCATAAAGAACATTGCCCATGAGTAGATGTAGATACTTTTGCTGACATTAACAATTCTTTTTTAGAGACTGACAGAGCAGGGTGATTCTTTGAAAGAAACAAATGAAGAGCTTTGATGTTCACAAGTACAGCAGCATCAAAACCCTTAGCCTTTTTATTTTTACTATTATTTTTTAATTTGAAACAGGGTCCTTCTAAGTTTCTGGGGGTCTCGCTGAATTGCTGAGGCCGGCTTCTAATCTATAAACTGCCTGTCTCAACCGCCCAAGTAGTGAGCTTTCAGGCCGGCACCATCATACCGTTCTGTGGCCTGTCTCTTTTGAGTTGACTCTTAGTCGATTTTAACAAGAGTTTTTCTTTTCTTTTAGGAGATTAAACTATTTACATTCTCTTTGGGTTCTTCACATTATTTCAGAAGGCAAGTTTTGACCTTTAATAGTCCCACGGTTTCCAAATATTAGATAGCCATAATTGTGGCTTGGAAGCCTAAAGTTTTTTCTCCATAAATATCTCTTCAAGTACATATATAGATTATATATATATATATATATATATATATATATATATATATATATATCATATAGGTAGATATAATATATATATAACATATAGGTAGATATAATATATATAACATATAGGTAGATATAATATATATAACATATAGGTAGATATATATAACATATAGGTAGATATAATATATATAACATATATATATGTATGCAAATAGCTGGTCTTACCTGACTCCATTTGCGCACCATGGACAGTGGTATGTTTGACTACATTTGACTAGTTTTAAATTGAGATACTGTTTTTCCTTCATTACTGGCTTCATCTAGCAGTAGACCAAAGCCCAACAGACTATTTGATCTGAGCAAAATAGTCATTGTCATTTCCTGAGTGCTACGTCAAAATTTCTTTCTACACAGAGCTAGAAGGTCCCATTTACATAGGGGGAAGGTAGGGGACTTGGAAGTATTCCTCTTCTGTTCTTTTGTATTTCTTCCTCCTCCTCCTCGTTCTGTTTATTTTTTTGTTGATATGTTTGTACTGGAGATTGAAGCCAGGGCCATTCTACCTCTGAGCTATATACTCCCAGCTCTTTTTATTTTTATTTTGAAACAGAGTCTTTATAAGTTGCTGCAAGTCTCTCCAAATTGCTGAGACCGACCTTGAACCTGTGATCCTTCCTAAGTACGGAATGGATTACAGATGTGTGACACTGAGCCTGGCTTGTCCTTACACTTGTACGGTTTGGTTTCTTGTAAGCTCTACTTCTGTGAAATGTCTGTGTGGACTGGAAAGAGAAAGAAGGTCTTGCCGCCGTTCCCCTACCATTGACATGCCAGCCATCCTGAAATCCTAGTCGTCTGGGTATTCCTGTGAGTAGTAGGTAAAAGTGATATTTAAAACATAAACTTAGGTTGATGTTGAATAATCTTATAGATGGACAGATAAGATGCTGAGGAATCCTGGATACTCTGGATCAGATCCAGGGCAAAGCAGACCTTGGGATGTTTGAGGAGAAGGAAAAGTCCATGGCAAGATCAAAAATGTTGAAAAAGAAGAATCCAAGGGGGAGGAGACATTTAGAAAGTTTGAACCAGAAAGGAAGAGGACAGAAAGAAAATAGCATTCAGGATGATAATCAATCTGGTCTGTGTGGGCTCCATGTAGTCAACCACCCCAAGAAGGGTGGGGAGATCCAGACTCAGGAAACTTGGAAAGAACAAACTTTTGATGGCTTCAGAGAAATCATTTAAAAAATGAAACTGAGCTGGGCGTGGTGGTGCCCACCTGTAATCCCAGCATTTGGGAGGCTGAGACAGGAAGATCGTGGTTCGCAGACAGCCTTGGCTACTTAGTGAGGCCCTTTGCAACTCAGTGAGACCCTGTTTCAAAATAAAGAATAAAAAAAAAAAAATAGGACTGCGGGTGTCAGAGATAGAATGCCCCTAGGTTCCATCCCCAGTATTGAAAAAAAAATCTGATCTAGTCAGAACTTGATTTATACCTTCATCTCTGGATAATCTAGTCTCTTCTATCAGCTTCTAGTCTTTGAGAGGTAAAATGAAAAATAACTACGCTTAGATGTACTAGATTTTTTTTTTTTTTTGCAGTACTGGGAATTGGACCTAGGGCCATTCTACTTCCAAGATACTTCCATTCTATGTCCAAGGTGTGGTGGTGCACTCCTGTAATTCCAGTACTTGGGAGGCTGAGACAAGAGGATTACGGGTTTGCAGTCAGCCTCAGCTACTTAGTGAGGCTCTCTGCAACTTAGTGAGACCTTCTCTCAAAATGAAGAATAAAAAAATAGGGCTGGAGGTGTAGCTCGGTGGTAAAATGCCCCTGGGTTTCATTCCAGTACTGTAAAAATACTACTACTAATAATAATTATTATTATTATATTATATATTATATTATATTATAATAATTGTTATAATTATAATTAAAATAAAATCTGATTTAGCAACAACAAAAACAATAACAAAAAGGTTATATTTATGTACATTATATCCAAACCCAAATTTCCTTTAATAATGAGTCTTGGAGGAAGGCTATTTGAAGAGAAATGGGGACTAGGCGCTGAAAGAAAAAGGACTCAGTGTTTCTGCAGAGAACAGAAGTATCACAAATGATATTAACCACCCTCTGCCCCCAGAAACCTGTCCTCGATCAGCTTCCATAGTTGAAAACAATAAGAAGCTCACTGTGAATCAAAGAGTATGGGTCTTATTTTTAAAAGAAAAAAAAAGCAACTCAGCACACATTTTTAATTCCTCACCAACTTAGGCGTTTCATGGAATGTTTAAGGGAACTGTATAGCTCGGCGTGGTGGCGCACACGCTTGTAATCTCAGTACTTGGGAGGCTGAGACAGGAGGATTGCAGATGGGAGACCAAGTCACAAAAGAAAACACACTCCTTCCCACCCTTCCATTACCTCCCACCTTTCCGTATCTATATTCATCTCGAGATTACACATCCTGGAGGCCTTTGGGTTGTTTGCAGCTATGATTTTACTCTTTATTCTGATTTTTCTCATCAGTAGGAAAAACAGTTAAAAATCGTAAGCAAGCCAAGCAACACAACCATCGGATAATGTTCATGTCCGAATTAGAGACTACGGAAGACTTCTTATTACTGAGCAAGCCCAGCCAAGGAGAGATTTAATCAAGTGGAAATTCACCACCCACAAAATAAAAGCTTCCTTGGGAAATAAAGGGGGAGAGAAATTATACAAGTATCCCAAGATAAATTCACACATCTCCCCATATCGCCTTCTTCCCAAGCTCCAGGACCATAGTCCTGATGGTGTAGCAGGGGTGTGAACAGGTCCTGGGTGGGGCAGACCAGGAGTAGTGAGCAGTTACCTAGGAAACAAGCCTGATGCTAAAATCCTTGAGTCTTGCTAGGAATGGGGCTTTCTGCTCTTAGGTTCAGAAGGCTGTGCTAGATGGAATGGCCAGTTAGAGGGGCAGACACATCCTGTTGATAGTGAGGGAGAAAGGTCCTACATGTGTTTATTGGTCATGGGTATTTCTTCCATGAACTTCCCAGAGAGGATTAAATCTCGCTGTTGCAGTTCACTCGAACACTGGCATTTCCCATATTCGATCTGTTTCCTCACTCCTCCAAAGCTGCTGTAGCTCGAAGCCAGTCAATGATAAAAAAATGAAACAAATGCTTTATTTATTTATATATTTATTTATTTTTCATGTTGGAGGTTGAACCCAGAGGCATTTTACCTCTGAACTACACCTCCGGTCATTAAAAAAAAAAAAAAAAAAACAATTTGAAACAAGGTCTTGCTAAGCGGCCGAGGGTCTTGCTAAATTGCTGAAGCTTGGCCTCAAACCTGCAATCTTCCTGTTTCAGCCTCCCAAGTACTGGATTTATAGGCATGTGTCACCGTATCTGGCTCAAATGCTTTGCTGTTTGCCTTATTCGGACTAGAAAAACTCAAATAAGGTCTACAAGATTCATGCTGGAACCCATTTGGTCTCCAGTTTCAAGCTTTCCCTCTCCAAATCTAAGCAGGCAGAAAAAAAAAAAGTCAAATGGGAAAGACATAGGAAGCAACCGAAATGGAAACAAATTCGAAACAGGTGATCAAATTTTCCTTGAAAAAAAAAAAACTCTAATCATTTATCAAAAAGATGATGCTCTATCTCTGAGATTAACCATCTCGATACAGAAGCAACCTATTGCAGTACTCATCAAATATTCCGTGTGCCTCTTGGATTTGGCCTCAGTGTAGGAGCCCCAGCTCTGGGCAGTGAACAGAGAGAGGTGTTCGAGGATTGAAAGGCCAGAGAAAGTCCTCTGGGTTTCTCCCTTTACTCTCTGCAGCTCCCCTGAAAGTCACAGGTTGAGAGGGTTGAGCTACAAAATTGAAGCAACCAGGAGATGGAAAATCTGAGCCATCTCCTGGGTCCATCATACTTTTCTGGAGCAAGACCATTTGTAGCTTGTACACTTGCAGCATAATTTAGCGACGACAGTTAAGACAGATCCAAGAGGTTATCTATATATTTTATAATAGACATAATAGCCAAAATAGAGGACATAAGTGGAGGAATATTTAAAGGAAAAAAATGAGAGCAGGTTTTCTTTCTTGTTTTTCTTTATTTACAGTTTTAGGTCCGAGGGTTCTCTAGTTACTAAGACAAAGCAGCAGATCCACAGGCAGTCATATTTCTGTTCAGTTTTTATTTTCTAATTTCACAGATAAAACCGATGGAAGAGAGGAATCAGCAACAATAAAAAATCCAAACAGAAACAGACTGCCTACCAAGGGGGGAAAAATGGTTCAAAAATGAAAGTTCTTCATTATACTAAGTGGAGTAATGTCCGGAGTTTTGAGAAGAAGAAAGTATGATAGAGGGTTTTACAAACAATTTATACATTTGTGTGAGAAAAACAGAAAAAGCCTCTGGCATATTAGACATGCTGAAAGAAAAATTTAGACAAAATACCCGCAACAACTTTTATTGGTGCCAAGAGCAATTCACGCCTTGGGCAATACTAGGGACAGGAGAGTGGAGGCTCCCGGCATCTGGGTATCTGAGAGTACCAGAGGCTCTCCCAGGCTGATGAGAAAGTAAGACAAGAAAAATAAGTTGGATCGGTTAGAACAGAAAGAGCCTCGCTAGAGGTCAGCGGGTGGATTTTGATTGGTAAAAGCCCCAGTTTCATTTTGCTATTTATGGTATAGTTTTCTTCCTAGTAACTCAAGGCACTGGAGCTATCCTAGCATAATCCTTTCAGAATAAAAGAAAAATATATATACTAAGACAGAACATAGAGTATATAGTTTTTATCGTTTCTAAATTTTACTTGAGACAGAAGAGTGCTAAGGTACAAATATGTTATCCATTCACCCGATAATCCAATATACAATAATCATCATGCACAGGGAAGAAATAGGTCCTCACCATCTCTCCATCCTTGGTGCCCACAACACTACTTGCCCCGATATATATTTGCCTAATTAAATATCGAATCATTAAAATTACTGAGAAATATATTGGAACTAATAAACCAACAGATATAACATGATATAAAAGAAGAAATGATGAGTAACAAAATAAATGAAATAACCGAATCTTCAAATAGGTATAAAATGATTATAAACCCACACACACCTAGGAGTTATGCAATAAAGATTTTATTATCTGAAACATATTCTGAGTGTGAATACTTATTCACTGACTCCGGGAGGTGATGAGTGAGAGTGATGGGTGAAGTTCTCCCCATCTTCTTTTGTACCAGGTGAAGCCAGGTACTTCTTCTCTGTCTCTTTTTAATTGGGTGCATATAATTTTACATTGTATTGGGACACAGAGTATTAGAAAAATACATGCACACAACTCTTGCTACCCTCCCTCCTGGGTTCCCCTCACACTACGCTCTCTCTCCACAAGTCTTTGAGATTGGAATTAGCAATTTCGTAAAAATTCATAGCACTGTTTCTACTATTGCATTCTTTATGACTTCATTCTCCTCCACTAATAACTCTCAGTCACGCCCCTGGTCTCTCTGCTCATTTATCTGACGTTGCTATTCTTTCTGAATATCGCTCTAGCTTCCACATATAAAAGAGAACGTGCATCTACTCATTATTTGGGGACTGAGTGTACTTGGTATAATAGTCTCAAATTCTACCCATTTTCCAGCAAATGGTATAAATTTGTTCTTCTTTATGGCTGAGGAAAATTCCATTGTGTGCACATACCCAAGATTTGCGATCTATTCATCTGTTGATGGACATCTAGGCTGGTTCCTTCATGTGGCTATTGTAAATTATGCTGCTATGAACCCGGATATGCAAATATGGTCTTCTCTGTCTTTATATTATTATGTAGGCAGGAACAGACTGCATTATCAATGCCAATAAAATAAAATCATGGTGTCAAATTCCAAGAAAAAAGACCCAAGTAAATGAGGTCAATGTAGCAAAGACAGAAGGAACTACTTCAAAGAAGCCTAACAAATAAATATTCCAAAACGAGATAAAAGATGGGCTAAAAATCTGTTTTAGCAATCAAGATAAAGACCTTAAAAACAACTTTGGGTAGAATTTATATAAACATATGTTATATAGATTTTTTTAAATATAGAGTTTTACAATTTTAGAGCATTTACATCATCCTTAAGAATCTTTCCCACACCAGCCCCAGGTAACCACAAAGGTACTTTCTCTCAATATCTATGTTTCTTTCTAAATATTTCTTTTTTTTAATTTGGTGATACTGGGGTTCCTGAAAGCCCTTCTACTTCATGTGCTACACTCCCAGACCTATTTTTTTATTTTTATTTTATTTATATATTTATTATTATTATTATTATTATTATTATTATTATTATTATTAATTTTGGTGGTACTGGGGTTCCTGGAAGCCCTTCTATCTCCGGCCTACACTCCCAGACCTATTTTATATTTGGAAACCGGGTCTCTTAAGCCAGCGCGGCTGGCTTCGAACCTGCACGATCCTCCTGTCTCCGCCTCCCAAGCGCAGGGATTACAAGCGTTTGCCACCATGCCCGGCTCTTTCTGAATATTTCAATTAAGTCCTTTAATAAAGAACCTACAATTGTTTTCTTTTAAAGAAATATACAATGTGAAATGCAGATAAAACAAAATGACTCAGGTTGAAAATAAAGGTGTTATAATACCAGGAAAAATATATACGCTTTAAAGAAATCTAAAGTAGAAATAATAATATCACGCAAAATAGAACTCAAGGCCTTTGAGTGGTTTAGGGGTGAATTATGATCCAATTTCCACCTAAAGTAAATACATTTAGGGATCAAAAATTATTTGTTAATAAAATGACTTAGAGAAAGATGTGGCTTCCACATCTCCCCTCCTTCTCTAACATAACATGTCCACCTGTGGTCCTTGTAACTGTGGACAGCCATCCCAAGGATGTAAGTGAAATGAGTATGGTGCAGAAGGCCCAGTGGAAAAATAGAATCCATTTCTGTGTTTGATTGTCAAATCAACAAGTTAGTCCTGAAGCTGCGGTGCTCATTAAACACAACATTTGCACGTTGACATTACCTCATTCACTTGAGTCAAGATTTTGTGTTACGTTCAATCGAAATAATCTACTGAAAGATGGCTCTAGATAAAGTACTATTTCCCCCCTCTTAGCTTAAATTCTGTATAGAAAAAGATTGATCCGACTCCTAGTTTCATGGTTCAGTTCATGGCCGTCCTGCCTCAAGGCAGAACCGTCATGGTGGCAGAGGTAGGCTGAGAGCACAGCAGCTGAGTAGTATTAAGAAAGGAAGTGACCAGGGACAGTATAGTCCTCGGTGACCTCGCTCCTCCGGCCACACCCTACCTGCCTACATTACCACCCAGTAAATCCATTTAAATTACTAAACCATCATTGGAATTACTCACTGATGCGATAAGGGCCCCAGTTCAATTATTTCATCTCTGAACATTTTTTTTGCATTGGCAATTTATGAACTGGCAATCTCCCTTTTCCAGAGGACATTCTATATTCAAACCATTAAAAAATAATAATAACTGTGGCGGCTGCTATGAAATGTGAAGCCTACCTCCTGGTGTGATTCATGGGTATCAAACGTTTATAGAAAGACCTTGCTTTGAAAATTCAGTGGTCATGCGTTTTACCTGTCTTGAAGATTTCTAGGAGTCAGCACAGAGTGTGGCCTATCCTTTGAACTCTCTCCACCCCCGAAAGGCTGAATCAGCTTTGGGGGTAGAAAGATTTAGAATATCCAGTACCAATGTCCAGTTGGATCAGTGGGTGGCTGATGCAGTGAAAAGCAGACAGATACAAGAGCCCAGGAAAGAGAAGATTGATGAGAAAGTTTCTTGGGAGAATATGGTTTCAGAAAGGCCTCTGCATAGACTAAGTCCAACATGCATACCCAGGATTGGAGGAACAGATCCGGAATAATCCAGGGAGCACCACCAAGCATACTAACATATACACTAGCAAAATTCCAGAGGGAGAAGAGGAACGGGAAGAGAAGAGAAATAGTATAAGAAAGAGTGGCAAAAAGGCTTTATCAAATTTGATGCAATACATGAATGCATGTATTCAGAAAACTCAAGGTATTTCAAGTAAGATAAACTCAAAGAGATATACAGCAAGTCCCATTGTAGTTGCGTTGCCAAATGCAAAGGACAAAAAAAGACCCCCCTTGAAGTTATCAAGAGAGAAATTGTCAGATATAACATATCCTCAATAAGATTAACAATTTCACATCAAATATCACATGGGTAAGAAGGCAGAAGATGGGACATCAAAAATGCTAAAGGGAAGAAATTATCAACCAATAAGTCCACAAACAGAAAAATCATCAATTTAAAAATAAAGGAGAAATTAAGATATTCCAAGATAAATGATGCTTGAGGAAATTTGCCACTAGTACATTGGCCTAACAAGGAATGCTAGCTAATAGGAGTTCTCCAGGATGAAATAAAAAGACATTAGATAGAAACTCAAGGTCATATAAAGAGCTCAGTAAAATAAGTACATAGATTAAACCTAAAGTTAATATTATTGGAATATTATTTTTATTGTATAAACTACTTTGTATTATATTAAAGCAAACACAAACTAGTTTGTATTACATTAAAGCTATTGAACTGATACCTTTTTGTTTCCTTTATGTTTTAAAGGACAAGGGTCCTCAACAGAATATTAAGATAATTAGACAGCATGGCCAAGATAGATTTATGCCAGGAAGGCAAAGATAGTTAAAAAAAATCAATAGAATGCACCACATTAATAAAAGAAGAGAAAAGAAATAAAGAGGAAAGAGAATAGAAGAAAAAGAAATGTTTGTCCAAGTTGATGTAGCAATAATATTTAGCAAAATGCAACATCTTTCATGATGAAAAAGAAAAAAGCTTTTCTTTTTCTTTTTCTTTTTCATGATGAAAAAAAAAAGTCTAAAAGAAAATTAGGCATAGAAGGGAACTTTCTCAACATGATAAAGAGTATTTACAAAAATCTCACAGTTAACATTGTATTCAGTGATGAAAGATTGAAATGTTTTCTCCCAAGATAAAAAAAATAACAAAACTTTCTGCTTTCCCCATTGCTATTCCAACAACATACAGGAAATTCTAGCCAGGGAAATCAAGTAATAAAAGGAATAATAAGAGTCATCCAAATTGTAATTTGAGAAGTAAAAATGCCTCTATTTTCAGATAACATGATCTTGTATATAAATAATCCAAAAGAATCTTCATATGCACATACTACAAGGATAAGAAAATTCAGCAAAGTTTCAAGCTACCAAAACAACACACAAAAAAAAATCTCTTGTGTCTCTGTATACCAGCGATAAACAACATGAAGAATAAACTTTTTAAAAGTTCTTTTTATAATAGCATCCAAAAGAATGAAATTCTTTTGAATAAATTTAATCAAAAGAGTAAAAGACTTACACACTGAAAACTGTCAAATATTGCTTAAAGAAGACCCAAATAAATGGAAAAACATCACATGTTCATGGATGGGAAGACTCAATACTGTTAAGATGGCAGTATTACCCAAAGCAAGCTTTAGATTATTTACAATCTCTATTGAAATTCTAGTGGCTGTTTTATTTTTGCAGAATTTAAAAAGCCAATTCTCAAATTTCTATATAATTGCAAATGATATTGAAAAAGAAAAAGTTGGAAGACTCACACTTCCTAATTTAAAACTTACTACAGAGCTGTAGCAATTAAATAATAGAAATAATAGAATGTGAATTTTGTTACTCATGACCACATTGATGAAACTGGAGGGCATTATACTAAGTTAAGTAAATGAGGCATAGAAATATAAATTCTGTATGACCTTATTTGATGCAGAATTGAAAAGTTTTCTCTCATAGAAATAGAGTGTAGATTAATGTTTACCAGAGGCTGGGGTAAAGGCTAAAAACGGGGGAAGAAAAAATGTTGATCAAATCATACAAGTTTGAGACTGCAGGAATCCATTTTAGTGATTCATTGTCCCCCATGATGAACACAGTTAACAATAATATATGTTTCAAAATTGAATAAAAATAGATTTTTAACATCTTCACCACAAAAAAATGGGCAGTAAGTAACAAATCTGTTAATTAGTTTGAGTCTTTCTAGCATGTATACACCCATCAAAATACTGTATTGTTCCTCATAAACATAGATAATTATATCTTGTCAATGAAGAATAAACTAGTAAAATTTTTTAAAATTATTTTGAAAAGACAGTGTGATGTTGGCGTAAGGATAGACATAAAGACCAATGAAATAGAATTCAGAGAAAAGAAATAGACTCATGCATCTATGGTCAACTGATTTTCAATAAGGAGGGAACATAATTAAGGAACAGAATTCATTGGGAAAAGAATAGTCTTTCAGCAAACAGTGCTGAGAAAACCGGACACCCACAAGGAAAAGAATGAAGTTAGCTGGGTATGGTAATGCATACCTCTAATCTCAGTACTTGGGAGGCTGAGACAGGAGAATCATAGGTTTAAGGCCAGCCTCAGTAACTTAGCAAGGCCCTCTGCAACTTAGTAAGCCTCTGTTTCAAATAAATACATACAGAAATAAATAGGGCTGGAGTATAGCTCAGAGGTAAAATGACCCTGGGTTCAATCCCCAGTACAAAGAAAAAAAATGAAGTTAGATCCAATTCTTGAATGACTTTACACCATCCACAAAACTTCACTCCAAACTGAACCTACGTTCAAAGATTAAAACGATCAAACCCTTAAGCCAGATGTGGTGACACACACTTGTAATTCAGCATTTGGGAGACTGAGACAGGAGGATCCAGGTTTGCGGTCAGCCTCTGCTACTTCGTGAGGCCCTTTGCAACTCAGTGAGACCCTACTTCCAAATAAAGAATAAAAAATAGGGCTGGGGGTGTAGCTCGGAGGTAGAAAGCACCCGCGTCCCATCCGCAGTACTGCAAAAAATAAAAAATTATCTAGCCCTTAGGAGAAAACACTGGAATAATAGATTCTTACATATAGAACCAAAGAATGATCAACCAAATAAAAAAAAATAAATACATTGAATTTTGAGTTACAAAAATTTTGTTTGCATAAAAGACATCATCAAGAGAGCGAAAAGATGATTATCAGGGGCAATTATGTGTTATAGCTGTAGCTTGAGAAAGGAAACAGACCAAGTAATACCATGGTCATATATAAAAGCGTCACTAACAGCCTTAGTAGTATATATGGGGAGGGAAGGGCGTAAAAGGGATGGAGTCAGTAGAGAAAGACAGCAAGACTTTGCATACATGAATGAATCGCTTTGAATTTCACTGTGACACATAATTATATTGCACCAGTAAGATTTGAAAAAGAAGTGAAAAAATGCAACCCGTAAGATGAGAAATGTTTGAAATCGTACTTCTGATAGGAATCGGATATTCAGAATTCATGAAGAAGTCTTAAAACTCAACAACCAAAGGACAACCAGATTAAAAACTGGGCAAGTGACTTAAGTGGGAATTTCTCCAAAGAAGATGTAATAAGTGGCCAAAATGTAGTCAACATCATTAGTTACTAAGGAGACGAACATCCAACCTATAGTGAGATAACGTTGGCAAGGTGCAATACATTGGTGTGCCATACCTATCAGGATGGGTCTAACGAAAAAGAAGAACAACAAAGAAGAATAGCTTTGCTGAATTTTTGTATTACTTTTTGAGGTTGTGAAAGAATAAGGAAGCTCATACATTACTGCCAAGGATGTAAAATAGTGCAGACTCTGGAAAAATAGTTTGGCAGTTCCTCAAAAAGGTAAACAGAGTTACCAGGTACTTCAGAATTGTACTCTTTCTTTTCCTAGAGGTAGAACTAAAAGTACTGCAAGGGAGTACTCAGATTAATACTCATACAAAAGCCTTTATAGCACTGTTGTTCATGGCTGGGACATCAAAAACCAAATACCATCAAGAGATGAATGGAGACAGAAAGTATGGTATCATCATCCCTCTATATCCCTGAGAAATTAGTCCCATGACTCCCCGGAGACACCAGATTTGCATATGACCTCTTATACAAGAGGCATAATATTTATGTGTAACCTAAGTCTAATCTCATGTATACTTTGGGTCATCTCCGGGCCATTTATCATATATAATGCCAAGTAAAATGTTGTAATATATTGTTTCAGGAATGGTGGCAGGAATAAAAGTCTCCACATATTCAGTACAAATGCAATCTTAAGAAATATTCTCTATGTGTGGTTGATTGAATGCATATTTATAGATATGAAGGGCCAACAGTATACATGTAATGGAATATTACTTGACCATATAAAGGAACAAAATATGGATACATTCTACAAAATGGATAAACCTAAAAAGCGTGTGTTATGAAAGAATCCAGATACAAGAAAGCCACACATTGTACAATCGTATTCATATGAAATACGAAGGTAGGTAAATCCGTAGACATATAAATCAGATTGGCAATTGCCAGGATCTTGTAACAGGGGAGAGAAACAGTGGAGATTAATTGTTTAATGACCCTAGAATTATACTTTGGGCAAAGAAAACATTTTGAGACTAGATGGAGGTAAGGGTTGCAGGATACTGTCAATAACCTACCTAGCATGTGTTTGTCTTTAAAATAAATCGCGTTGTGAATTTTCCCTCAATTAAACAATGGTGGAAAAATTCTCGGTGCAGTCAGGGTATCTTCCATCTGTAATTCTTATCTTCCATTCTCAAACGATCACAAGCTTCCTCAGCCTCGGGGTGCTTACATGCATCTCTCCAGAGGCGGCTTTTAGGGTCGAAGGGCTTTTAGGGGCTAAGAGATGAGGGGAGATTAAAATAAGGCATTCACGGAACTATTTTCCTCTTCCCTGAGACACGTGGAGAAACCCCAAGGCCCCCTCAGAGTTCCTTATCTGCTCTCCTTATCCTCAGTGGAATGTTCCAATTGCATTGGGGTTTGAAGTGATACGATTAATAACAGAAAATTAAGAAGAGGCCGAGAAAGACAAACTCTTTTCTGAAGTCAGCTCCCCCACCTCTAAGTCTTAGGCAGTTTCCATCCCTGGCCAGTGACTGGCAGAGAGAAATCGAATAATTCAAAGATGAGGAGAAAGAAGAAAACAAAATATTTCTTCACACACACACACACACACACACACACACACACACACACGTCATGTAGCCATCTACCCGAGTAAACACTGTCTGCTTCTTGGGCAGATCAAAGATAAACAAACAACCTTCTATGCAGAATATAAATTAAAATACACACACACACACACACAACTTTCCATAATTACCAATAGAAAGAAGAGCTTCTATTCACAGCCGGGTTTCTTATCTGAAGCTCCTTCAGAAAGGGGCATGGGCCCCTGTTCTCAGGACTTTAGAAAAGAATGTGTTAAAACGGGGGGGTTGGGGCGGGGGTGGGCCAGAGGAAGCTGAAAATGTGTACAGATGGTTTAACATGCAAATGTTCCCGGGCTCCTTTTAGGTGGAGAATCAAGGTTTGGCTATTTTCAACTACTTTCCATCCCAGCCTCCTTTGCAGAGGACTGTGGTCCTGACAGGGGCTTTGTGTAGGGAATTCAGGCGAATGAAAGGGCCAGGGAGACCCAGTTGAGGGAACAAACTTTTGGGGGTCAGGGGGGTCAGTTTAGAATAAATGTGTGGCATTGTTGGTATTAAGGACAGGCTCCCAGCAGGGTGTCCTGAGCTGGGCACATAGCTCTCAGGCCTGTTTATTCAACATTGAAATACCTAAGGATGGATCTGAGGGAGAAAAGAGAAACTTCTTCCTCAAAGGCCAGTTCCATCCACTATCAGAGCATTCTCCAGAAGCACAAAGCTGTTTTCTTCTTCTTCTTCTTTTTTTTTTCTAATTGCAGAGAAGAAAATGCTTGTGCATAACCCAAAATTAATTGATCAACTAACCAATGCATTAAAAAAAGAGTACGTCCTGGAACATTCTCTCTCTCTCTCTCTCTCTCTCTCTCTCTCTCTCTCTCTCTCTCTCTCTCATTTTCTCCCTCCACGCATCGACAATCCAGGTCATTGAAAGCCCAATATGGAAACAGTTTCTTAACAGTGTTTGAAAACAGCCTTTGTTTCCATGGAAGTGGCACAGGCCCTCTGTGGTTTTCTTCCAGAAAACATTTACCTACCTCAGAGGGAGTGTGTGTGTGTGTGTGTGTGTGTGTGTGTGTGTGTGTGTTTGCAGATTAAATGAAAGTACTTAACATAGTCTGAGCCCGTCCTTAGAGCTAAATAAATATTAGTTGTTGTTAGCAAGAGTCTGGCTCTCACGTTGCTGAGTCACGAAGAGGTCAGGAGGAGAAATGAGCAGGGAGGATACCAG
This sequence comes from Muscardinus avellanarius, assembly GCF_963383645.1. Taxonomy (NCBI): domain Eukaryota; kingdom Metazoa; phylum Chordata; class Mammalia; order Rodentia; family Gliridae; genus Muscardinus; species Muscardinus avellanarius. The sequence goes on along the minus strand of NC_137802.1, from coordinate 8,772,314 downwards.
AAAAAGCCATCCCATCCCAGCTGCCGAGGGAGGTGGAAATCAGATTAAGATCAGATTAAATGGTTGGGGGCTCAGCTCATTGGTGACGATGCCATCCACCTCCATCGGGGGACTGAAAGACAGAGAAGAGGCATTTTCAAAATCAGAGTTTAAAAAGTAGCCCGAAAATAAAAAATAAGGGCAAATTCACCTGTAGATGCCCCCTTTCTAAATTTTTAAAAAGCACGTGAAATCTGCCTGGATCTGGCTCAGGGCGATAAGACCAGGATATATAAAATTTTAAAGAAGACAACTGGTAAATTGTGTTTTATAGACTGCCTGCATTTCAGGACACCAGAGGAAAACCCAGACAAGATTAGCCCATGAAAACTATTTCAAAACAGCAGAGAGGAAAATAAAGACATCATCGTGTCCACAGGAGTTTGGTGAAAGGAGAAATTTGCTGGCGGGGTTGGGGAGTAGCTCCCAGAAGAGGTTGGCTGTGATAAAGGGCAGGAAAAGATGGGCGAGGTCACTCACTGTTCATGTAGGTTGTTGAGTTTGAGTCTGAGAAAGCAAAGATTCAGAAAGTTGAACCGAGTTAGCGTCAGTGATTTCACCTTGAGTTTTATACCATCGCAGACAGGATCCACCAGGCCTGTTTCACTCTGGGATGCTCTTTCTCTGTGGTCCCCTCTTTATGGTGATGGGAAGAGTCCTGGGGGCAATGAGTCCAGCGCGTTCTACCTTTCACGGAGAGTCAAGAGGATTATAGGAGAGATTGTAGCACACTAAAGATGAGATTCTGAGGAAGAGAACTAAATTTTGTGTAGAAAAGAGATAAGCTGGTTCTGCTAGTTCAGATGCATAATGGGCTTCCGTGACTTTTTATCTTTTCTGTTGACTTTGGCTAGAGATGCCCTAAATAATAAACTCAAATACTATTTGCATTTATCTTGCCTCACCTAATTCTATCACAGCAAGGACAAAAACAAACAAAACTCTGGAGAGCGAGCAAGTCAACCCGAAGGCCACACAGCGAGTCCTTAGAAACAGTTCAAAGGAGCCTGAGACGGAGGCTGCGATAAATTCTCCCGAGTCCACGCCAGCTCTGCCCGTCACCTCTCAGTCTGTGGTACCTAGGAGGAGGCATTCAATAAATGTGTGAGTGGATATTTACATGGGACTCCATGACAAATGCCATCACGTGTGTGTGTGTGTGTGTGTGTGTGTGTGTGTGTGTGTGCGCGCGTGTGTGTGTTTCTTACGGCCATAGACTTTGCTACTGGATATACTGCAGGGCTAGGTAACTAATTCATCTGCCTTCCTCCCTGTCAGAAGCTGCCCCCAGTGGACTCTCTTACTATGATCCTGCATCTCATAACTGATACAGAAACAAATCAAAGAACAGAAGGGCCAGTAAGTTCAGTGGAGTGATCTTTGCTCCCACACCTGTTCCTGACAGTTGACCTTTTCTATAAGGTGACTCAGCCTGGAGGATGGGGTGGCCTTTCCAGAGCCTGAGCCGTGCTGTGTGGACTTCTAGCCTCCATGCAGCGGGCTGAATGAACCTCTTTTCTTTTTAAAGCGCGCCTGCCTCTGGCGTTCTGTTACAGCAATAAAATATCGACTGATGCAGAAAAAAAAAAGGGCATACGTCGGAATCATGAAGGGTTACAACCAATGTACACCCCAATTCTGGTTGTAATCCAGATCTATGCATGCTCATATTACTACTTAAATCCTCTAAAAATATCTTCATGAATTAATCTCCTGGCTCAGTGGCTTCTACGTTACCATCTGGATTGCCGCAGGCAGTCGTTAAAGAATGTTCTGGCCGGACGTGTTAACAGGGTGGCTGAGGAGGCGGGGGAGTGGCCAGAAGTTGAGTTTTGGAACCCTCCTCTCAATAAGGAGGCTCTCAGCCAATGTCTGTGCTACCTAGAGCATCAATTTTCTCATGGTCTCCACAGTCCCTAAGGACGGTCTGGAGTTGTATAATTCATTCACATTGGGAACGAACTCATCTGTAAGTGTTTGAGAAAATTAAACACATTCGGTATCTTCACAGACAAAGCTTTCTAAATAGCTGAGGGAGCCACGTGTGGGTCGCCGAATCGTGATGGATGAGCCAGGTGAACATTACGTTGGGATTAACAACAGTCCTGCCTTCCTTATTTTCCTCTCTTGCCTTTCAGAATCCCCACCGCCTCTAGGTCCAGCCAGCAGGCATTCTCCTTTTCACGAGGCCGTACAATCGCTGAATGAAGAGAAAATGGTCTTGCACACTCTGTCCATTGGCAGCCTGAAAAAGTACAAGGTAATAAAAGTGCCTGGACCCGTTAGGGTGGGTTCTAAAGACGATTGATGAGGGTTAGGCGCCCTCTACCGGCAGAATCAACAATAGATTTTTTAAAAATATATTTATTATTTAGGGATGCAGGGCTTCCTAAAGTCCCCTGGCATGCAGGTGTTTGTCTTCAGGGATTTATAAATGGAAAACAAGTTCACGCCAGGTCATACTTCACTCAGGAGAAAGCTTCGCATGCCTTTGCAAATCTTGGAGGTCTCTCTAAAAAATAATTGTGTAATAGGAGCAAACACGGAGCGCCCTGATGGGCTCAGAGATGGAAATGTTTCCAGGAGTTTTTCAGGTGGAATGCTAAGGATCGATGAAACCTGAAAAAAAACCTCATTACTATTATAAAATATAAAATCACTTCATTACTATTATAAAATATTATATATATATATATATATATATATATATATATGTATTTGTAACTATGGGCTTTGGGGTTGTATGGTTGTATGGAAGGTAAGAAGGTTGGTATTCCCATGACAAAATGGCTTTGAATTTTTGAATTTGTTTTGTGGCTTTGAATTGGGTCGAATGTGACATCGGGTGATGGATAAGGACACAGCATTTAGAGAGAGACCTGGCTTTGAATCCCAGTTCTGTCACTGGCTGGAGACTTCATGAAGGCCCCCGGATTATTTTTTGCATATGACTCCTCCGCTAACAGTTTCAACACATCTTACAGAATGCGTTTACTAAATCCAATTTCTCTCTCTGGATACTACTGTACTCATTACACAGGGACACAAAACATATAAAAACTAGAGAAAATTACAGAACTCCTTTGTGGATTCCTCACTTGTAATTATAGACTGGCCACTCAGTAGGACACTCATTGGGTTGGGTATTTAAAATTAGACATAAACGTTTTGCCTTCAATGAACAAAATGTTTGAGCAGGAAAGACAGAGCGCATAGACAGATGACCACAGCAGGGCAGAAATGTGTCAGAGAAGAGAGAGACCCGTGCAATGGATGGAATTCTCAGAAGATGAGTGGAGCTGGGTGTGGCAGCTCGTGCCTCTCAACCCAGTACTTGGGAGGCTGAGATGGGAGGATTGCAGGTTGGAAGTCAGTCTCAGCAACTTAGTGAGGCCCTCAGCAACTGAGACCCTATTTCAAAATAAAAAAATAAAAAGATCTGAGGGCATAGCTCAGAAGTAGAACACCCCTGGGTTTAATCCCTAGTGCCCTCCAAAAAGGAGAAATTATTTCCAGTTCCGAGGTTTTGAGGAAAGCTTTTCTTTCAGTATCACACCATTCTTGTGATTTCTGAACTGGCAGCAATCTTTTATTATGAGGAAAAAACTTGGTTCAATAATTTTATTAAGTGGTTCAGGACTGCCGGGCGTGGTGGCGCACGCTTGGAATCCCCGCGCTTGAGAGGCAGAGACAGGAGGATCGCGCAGGTTCGAAGCCAGCCGCGCTGGCTTAAGAGACCCTGTTTCCAAATACTAAAAAGTAAAAAATAGGTCTGGGAGTATAGCCCAGAGGTAGAAGGGCTTCCAGGAACCCCAGTACCACCAAAAAAAAAAAGTGGTTTAGGACTATTAGAAATAATGATATTTTAAGAAATGTTAAATATAAAGCAATGATGAACTTGCAGAGAAAAACATTGTATATGAAGGGATATATATATATATGTATATATATATTTAGAGTATACTACATAATAATACTAAATAATAAACTAAGTAATAAATAATACTTTCATTATAATTTTAGCGTAATAAGCACACACTATTGAATTAAATAAAACTGTGTGGTATAACTATAGGAAAAATAGAGAAAGAGCAATCAGCATAGGTATGTAAGTATGGAAGAGAATTGAATGTTTGCTTTCAATAAAAAGATAACAAATGTCTAAAATCATGATGTTAATAAGTATAACACTTTCATCATATAATCTGGTAAGTGGAGGATGAGATTAGAAATAGCAGCTCAACAGTGTAAAAGAGTTCCTTTTCCCCCACATCCTCACCAGCATTTGTTGTTGTTTGATTTCTTTATGCTTGCCACTCTGACTGGGGTTAGATGGAATCTCAGTGTAGTTTTGATTTGCATCTCCCTGATGGCCAGTGATGAAGAACATCTCTTCATGTATCTATTGGCCCTTTGTATCTCTTCTTTTGTGAAGTGAATAGAAAGATAGGAGAGGAGGAAGGCTGATCTTGATTAATGAGGGTCTACATCTGAACATGTGTAAAATTACGAATAAGACATGGTTAACCTGGACAACCACTGGTGGGAGGGGGGAAGGGAAAATGGGGCCAGGGAGGAGAGGGCACCAAATATAGTTTAAATGTATACTATTTATGTTCAATAAAAAAAATTGTTAAAAGAAATATTGAAATGTTATCTTTAAGTCATCAAGAGCTTGGTATCAGACAAATGAAACTGTTAGGTGAGATTATCCTTGTTAATTTTGGATAAATTGCTATAATACTAGATGTCAACCATGAAGCCAAGCATGAGAAGGAGGGATGGGGAGGGAACGGGGTGGGGATCGGGTAGGGGCTAATTGGGTGATGTGTGCATGTATGTCTACAAAAGTTTTTTTTTTAACCCATTATGATGTATGAATACAGTGCACCAATAAAAATGAATAAATTTTTAAAAAAAGAAAAAAAAAGAAATAGCAGCTCAAAGGGAAAGTGATCGTCTTGGGGGGCGGCCTCTGGGAGGCAGGACCAGGGACTGTTGATTTTAGGATGAGCAACAGTGATGCTATTTCATGATGTTTGGTGATGCAGGTGAGGTGATGGTGTAGTGGTCCTATGTGTGTTCGTTCATTCATTCATTCATTCATTCATTCATTCTTTTGTTTCATTTTTGTCTGGTGGAGATTTCTGGAGACTTCCAAATAGTTCAGAAAGACAAGGCAGGGAGGAGGAGATGTCCACCTTCTCCCTGCGGCCATTCTAGGAACATACCTCATTTTTTTTTTTTCAGAACTGTTGATTCCTTGACTTTAAACTTATTGTTCCAATGGAAGGTTACATTTTCTTAGGTAACTTGATTGCCTGGATGCGATTGTTTGGTCCAGATTTTGAATGGAAGGGAGAAGAGGGAGGTAGAAAGATGGAGAGGGAGAGGAGGAAGGCGAGAAAGTGGGAACAAAGTATCTCACAAAGAGAACGTAAAGCCGGGCGTGGTGGCGCACGCTTGTAATCCCCACGCTTGGGAGGCTGAGACAGGAGGATCGCACGGGTTTGAAGCCAGCCTCAGCTACTTAGTGAGGCTCTCGGCAACTTAGTGAGACCCTGTTTCCAAATAAGATATAAAATAGGTCTGGGAGTATAGCCTGGAGGTAGAAAAGCCCCTGGGTTCCACCCCCAGTACCAATAAAGAAAAAGAAAAAAAGAAAAAAAAATAAGATAGAATGTGAAACCTAAATATCCTAGCAATGCTGAAGTCCCTGGTACCTAATACACAAGAGGACCAGCTTTAACACTTGCCTTTCCAGTTTGTTGCTTAAGTTTTATTTCACATGGAAAGCTTTTATAACCTATTTTTTCCTTCATAGTTTTATTGAGGTGGTTCTCTCTCTCTTCTCTCTCTCTCTCTCTCTCTCTCTCTCTCTCTCTCTCTCTCTCTCTCTCCCTCCCTCCCTCCCTCCCTCCCTCCCTCCCTCCCTCCTGGGGATTGAGCCCAGGAGCATTCTACCTCTGAACTACACACCCAGCCCTTTTTATTTAACTTTGAAACAGGATCTTGCTAAATGGCTGAAGTTCTCACTAAGTTTCTGAGGCTGGCCTCAGACCTGCAATCCTCCTGTCTCAGCCTGCCAAATCCTGGAATTCCAGGTGCGTGCCACCACTCCTGTCTAATTTCCTTTTTCTTCTTTTTTTCTTTTCTTTTTCTTTTTTTTTTATGCAAAGGACAGGGACACAACTTGAGCCTCCAATGGTATCTGATAAACAGCCCCCAGTGTCTGATCAAAGTACATCATGGGCAGGTATGAAAATATCACAGTGAAGCCCATTAATTTGCACAATTATTCTGTGCTAGTAATTATAACTTTTAAAAGTTCTCCCAGGGCTCATCCGTGGTAGCTCAGTGGGGGAGCTTGATGTTTGCTGGCACCTGTGACTAGCAGATAACCCCATGCTCTGCTCAAGTCTGGGGGAAGGTCCTTGTATTATAAGGCAGGTGGGGATGAACAGAGAGAAGGATCAGACTGCATTCAGCACTCCAGCCCTGTGCAGACTGGAGCCTACACAGTCACACAGATAGTACCAGAGACTCTGCAAGACCTTGAAGCGTGCATCTGTCCTTATCTCCTCCTCCCTAGCTTACCTGTCTTTCTGAACTATTTGAAAATTTCCATAAATATTGGGCAAAATGACAGTGGGTCACGGTACCAGGTCTTTGGAGGGGAAAAAACCAAGCTGAAGCCCAAAGTTCAAAGTCTGCGTGGAAGGAAAAGATGTCAGGTTGTGCAGATCAGAGCTGCCTGAGATGAAACCTGCAGGAACGGAAGTGAGGGAAGCCAAGTGTGGTGGTGCATAAGCCGGGCATTGTGGCACACACCTGCAATCCTTGTAACTTGAGAGGCGGAGACAAGAGGATCACAAGTTCAAGGCCAGCCTAGCAACTGAGTAAGGCCCTCGGCAGGCAACTTAGTGAGACCCTGATTCTAAATAAATAAATGGGCTGGGGTGTAGCTTGGAGGTAGAATGTCCCTGGGATTCAATCTTCAGGGAAGGGAGAGAGGGAGGAGGGGGAGGAGAGAGAGAGAGAGAGAGAGGGAGAGAGAGAGAAGAGAGAAGAGGAAGGAGGAGGACAAAGAGGACAAGGAGGAAGAGGAAGAAGGAGGAGGAAGGAGGAAGAGG
>NC_137802.1:8643993-8764942 GCF_963383645.1 Muscardinus avellanarius | reverse complement strand
AAGAAAAATTACCAAAGGAAAATATACGTCAGCTCTGCTTCTCTAGAGCTAAAAATAAAAATGATCTCTACCTACAGAGCAAAAGTTTCCATGCTGTTCTAGGCAAAATGAGATGAATTTGTTAGTGTTGGGTTGCTGTTTACATTAAATGAGCTGGTATAGGGTGAAAGCACTTGACCAAGGAGAAAAGCTTAAATATGGAAGAGAGAAGGGAAAAATGCAAAGTGACTTCTAATTTCTTGTATTAGCCCATTTTGTGTTGTAACAAAATACCACAGACTGGGTTCTGGAGGCGGAGGGGCATTCTGTTGGTTCTTGGGAACCGAGTGCACTTTCATAAGAAGCCCATTTAGCCAGCATAGAGGCCCATATCCCACAATCCCAATACTTGGGAAGCTGAGACAGGAGGATCACAGGTTTGAGGCCAGCCTCAGCGACACAGCGAGGTCCTGGCAACTTAGTGAGACCCTGTTTCAAAATGAAATGAAAGGAAATAAAAGAAAATAGGGCTGAGATGTTATTTAGAGGTAGAATGACTGTGAGTTCAATACCTGGGGGAAAAGGAGGAGAAAGAAAAGTAGGAGGAGAAGAGGGAGGAGGAGGAGGAAGAGGAGGAGGAGAGGAAAAGGAGGAGGAGGAGGAGAGAGAGGAGGAGGAGGAAGAGGAGAAGAAAAGGAAGAGGAGGAGGAAGAGGAGGAGGAAGAGGAGGAGGAGAAAGAAAAGGAGGAGAAGGGGAGGAGGAGGAGGAAGAGGAGAGGAAAAGGAGGAGGAGGAGGGAGAGGAGGAGGAGGAAGAAAAGGAGGAGAAGGGGGAGGAGGAGGAGGAAGAGGAGAGGAAAAGGAGGAGGAGGAAGAGGAGAAGAAAAGGAGGAGGAGGAGGAAGAGGAGGCGGAAGAGGAGGAGGAGAAAGAAAAGGAGGAGAGGGGGAGGAGGAGGAGGAAGAGGAGGAGGAGGAAGAGGAGAGGAAAAGGAGGAGGAGGACGGAGAGGAGGAGGAGGAAGAAGAGAAGAAAAGGAGGTGGAGGAGGAAGAGGAGGAGGAGAAAGAAAAGGAAGAGAAGGAGGAGGAAGAGGAGGAGGAGGAAGAGGAGAGGAAAGGAGGAGGAAGAGGAAGAGAAGAAAAGGAGGAGGAGGAAGAGGAGGAGGAGGAAGAGGAGAGGAAAAGGAGGAGGAAGAGGAGCTATGACAACTGACCCACTCCCAAGACAATGGCATTTGTCATTCTTCTGTCCTAAAGGCACGCCTCTTACTAAGCACCCCTTCCCAAGGCTGTTGCACTAGGGATCAAGTTTCTAACACACCAGCTTTGGGACGGGTGCTCAACCCTATCATGTCTCACTTTTAACATGAATGCCGCCGTCCAATACAGCAAGGCTTGTAGAGTTTTTAGTGAAAACTGTTGAGATACAAGTTGTCCTTACAAATGTAGGCCATAGTTGGGTATGGTGGGGCATGCCTATGATCCCAGTACTCGGAAGGCTGAAACAAGAGGATCTCAGGTTTGAAGCCAGCCTTGGCAACTTAGCAAGACCCTGTTTCAAAATGTTAAACGTTTTAGAAAGAGCTGAGGGTATAAGTCAGAGGTAGAGTGTTCCTGAGTGATACTGAGTTCCCCAGTATAAAAAAGGGGGGAAAAATGGAAGCAATAAGAAGATATTTTTATTGAACACGATTTCAAAAACGATCCCTAAGAACAATTGTCTGAGGAGTGTCTTCAGTCTCTTGGGGGATAGTAAAAGATTACAAACTCGAAAGCAGAGAGGTACTGTGTTAAGTTGGTGGGGTTCAGCACTAAACCTAAGTAAACGAAGCCCATATTTATCTAGTTCTCTTCATAATAAAATGTAAAAGTGGAAAAAAAATGAACCCAAAAGCAAAGCGTCTATTCCTTCTAAAAATAATGTAGTATTTGTAATTTTTATAAAAATAAGTTTAAAATGTCAGCCAACATTAACAAAGACTGAGAAATGAGGGGGAGAGAGAGGATTGTGTACTCAAAAAAAGGTTTCCTTCTTGATTTTAAGAGTCAACGTAAGGCAAAGGAGAGCCTTTGAAATGTTAAAATATAAGTATCAAAGACAGTCAAAGCTAACAAAACGTGGTCCGCAGAAGAAATAGGAGTCATATGTGAAACCGCATAACACAGTGTTTACAAAGTGTAAATATCTATGTTAGAACATGAAATAGGTCTTCTGTGCTAATAAATCCTGATGTTAAGCACCTCTCTAAGAAGCCAAAGACCCCAGCAAGTTGTTTTCCCCAAATCCAGTCAATGATTATCTGCAGGACAACATCTAAAGCACAGCTATTTGGAATGTGAAAAGTCAAATATTGGACAAAAAAGCTACATCGGTCAAAAATTCAACAAAAAGGGAAAGAGTTGCAGGTGCCATTATCAAACACCAGCTTCAGGACAAAGGTTATCAAAGGAGCCGAAGTTCACTTCTTTGGATAAAGGGTGGAAACATATACGAGATGAATAAAATAGCCACACACATTTCACAAAGCCTTAAAAGAAATACTGGGAGCATAAGCCAAGCCCAGTGGCATATGTCCATAAATTCAGTACTTGGGAGGCTAAGACAGGAGGATCACAGGCTTGAGGCCAACCTTGGTCACTTAGCAAAACTCTCAGCAACTTAGCGAGATATTTCAAATATCTGTTTCAAAAGCCAAGAAAGAGAAAAGGCTGAGGAAGTAGCTCAGAGATAGAATACCCCTGGGTTCAGTCCCTAGTACCAACTAAGTAAGTAAGTAAATAAATAAATATATATATATATATAAATAAATAAATAAGGGCACATGCTGATCGTTGCAGATACTAAGTATTTTTTGCTATCCATGACAGATCAAACAAGCAAAATATTAAATGTATATATAGAAAAAAGATTCATTCAAAAGGATAGCGGTGGCTCATTTTATGAATGAACAACACACCTTAATATTCAGCATCCAGAGAATAAATATTTTTCAGCCTATGATATTTTGGAACAAACACACATTTTTTATACACCTTGAACTCTTTGGAACAAGTAATATGGGTTTTTATTTCATCCTTTTTTTCTGATCAAAGTAAGACAAAACCAAACATGAATTATCCAAATGGTAAGCCATGGAAGTAGAAATTTTTTTTCAAAATGTTTTCTTAAATCACTCATGGACCCCAAAATACCACTGTATTTTGCAATAATAAAATATCAATAAGTTAAAGCGATTATTACATATTACTTTTCTGAAAAATTAGACTATTCTTCCATTCAAACTTCTACAGAAAAATATAACCTGTAGGAAATATTAAATATATAATATTAAAAATATAATATAATATTAAAAATATTATATTAAAAATAATATTAAATATATAACGTGTTAGGAGTAATTAAGTTTTTTTGTGTGTATGTAAATCTGTTTGCATGCATGACTTCTCTGCATGGACCAGGTACCGCAGAGAAGTCATTTCTTCACATTTTTAAAATGGAAAGAATGAAGAGGGAAATTCCCTAATGTACATGATGTACATCCACAGACATATCAGAGTCAGTCACTAAGCCAAACATGAGATGGAGGGAGGGGGAGGGAATGGGGCAGGAATTGGCTAAGGGCTAATTTGGGTGATGTGTGCATGTATGCCTCCACCGTGTTGTTCTCCATTAAGATGTATGACTGCAATGAGCCAATAAAAATTTAAAAAAGAAAAACAATTGAAAGACTTCTTTGGGGGGGGCTACTGCAAGCTTTTGCATCATTTTATTTATTTATTTATTTATTTATTTATTTATTTATTTATTTATTTATATGTGTGTGATACTGGGGATGAAATGCAGGCCATTCTATCTCTAAGCTATACTCCCAGCCCTTTCTATTTATTTTTGTGTTTGAAACAGGGTCTCCCCAGATTCCTGAGGGTCTTACTAAGTTGCTGAGGGTGGCCTCAAACCTGTGGTCCTCTTGTCTCAGACTCCCAAGCACTGCGATCACAGGCATGCATCGCCGCACCTGGTTCTTCCACAGCATGCTAAAGGTAGAAGATAGAAATTACCTTTGGGGAAGGAAAATCCTTCTAGCAGCACAAATCTGAAGCAAGCTTCCCCTAGAATCGGGGAACTCATATCTAAGTATCAGTACCTCAGTTAGAGCAATGTTAAGAATTTTATTTAACTGTGCAAATGGTGAGTATCTTTTATAGGGACACGATTAACCTAGGATGAAAGGCTATTGTCCTTTAATTGAATGCAAACTGCTTAGAAGCTGTGTGTGTGTGTGTGTGTGTGTGTGTGTGTGTGTGTGTGTGTGTTGCTATGTAGATACAGGGATACACAGTCATGGGTTGCTATCTACATGGGATTTGTTTCAGAATCTTTGTGGATACCAATATCCACAGATGCTCGGGTTCCTTCCATAAGGTGGCATAGCTTTTGCCTGTAATGCCTCCCGTGTAGTTCTGATCACTTCTAGATATAAGTAAATTAGTAAATACCCACTACAAAGTAAGTGCTAGGTAAATAGTTGTCATGTTGTACTGTTCAGGGAATATGGCCCCCAAGGTCTGTATGTGTTCAGTACAGATGATTTGAGCTTTCTTTCCTTCTGTGGTTGGTTAACGTGTTAACCCATAGATGTGGAGGGCTGACTCCATGTTCTTAGCTGGATTGTTTGTTGGAAAAACCAAACTCAGGGTGGTAGGTGAGACACCTCCTGCCAGAGAAGGGCTGCTCAACCTCCGGTTGGTATTGTAGGGAGGAGGATGCGCCTCTACTTGTGCCCTGTCTCTGACGGTCGAGCGGGACAGGAGGAATGGTAATTAGAAGGCCTGTGGAATTTGGTGGCCGGGGCTGAAATAACACTGATGCTTTGAAGAGAGAAAATGAGAGGCTCCAGGTGATCGCCAACAATTCAAAGCGAAATACGAAAACCAAATAACCTTTTGGGAATCATATAAACAGATTCTCTCATATTTTATATTTGGAGGATTGGTCCTTCTGAAGACTAGACCCAGGGCCTATTTTTAAGAGTAGCAGAACTTCAAATTCTTGGCCCCAGCCAGTCCTCAACACTAGAGTCAAGGTCTTGATAGGCAAGGAGTAGGATGTTGAGTTTCTTTATTTCTCCTTCCTTCCTTCCTTCCTTCCTTCCTTCCTTCCTTCCTTCCTTCTTTCTTTCTCTCTTTCTTTCCTCTCTCTTTCATTCTTTCCTCTTTCTTTCTTTCTTTCTTTCTTTCTTTCTTTCTTTCTTTCTTTCTTTCTTTCTTTCTTGGCACTGGAGATTGAACCTAGAAGCATTCTACCGCTGAGCTACATCCCCAGCCCAATTTTATTTTTTAATTTAAAATAGGATCCCACTCAGTTACCGAGCATCTCATTACATTGCTGAGGCTGGCCTTGAACCTGGGATCCTCCTGTCTCAGTTTCCCAAGTAGATATGTGCCACCATGCCCAGCTGACACTGAGAAGGGGAATCTCTGGGTGGCTTCCCTGGAGAGCTTTGAATTTTCTGGGACTTCTCTGTGACAGTGTTTACTCTCTTTGCTTGAGAGCTATGAGGAAATCTCCTGTAAGATCAAAGCACTGTGCTAAGAGACCCATAGGAATTGAGCAGAGTTTGCAGCTGGAGTTGCCAGGATGACTAGTGTCTCTGTAAGGTGGATGGTGCCACACTGCATAGGGGCACTGTTGGAGACCTGGTTGAGTTTCCTGTGGTATAGAAGCTAGCCCACACCCAATGAGAGAATAGGGACATTTTCCCTGAATTAAACTGAGGTTTGGTTAATCATTTGATTATGCTCTGAGGAACAAGGAGACCAGGGTCCCTTTCCAGATGGTAGGCAGATATTAGGAGCAGGGTTCAATTGTAGAAAAGATGCCCCCCCTTAAAGGTGCAATTGTCTTTGGGTCTGTAGCAGCAGAAAAAGCTACACTGAACAGCAATAAAAGGAGAAGAGGGATAGTCACATGGGTGATCCATGAGCCCTAGTACCTGCAGCAGTGGAAAGATGGGTTCTCTGGGCAGCACAGGAAATCTGGATAAGGTGCCCACCACAACTTCTACAATTTACTACTCTCAGGTTTGTGTCTTTCCGATACTCACTTCACTGTGTCTGGATACCAGGTCTCCAAGATTCTAACTGGTCACCACTTTGGGGGAAACTTAGAAGAACAGGGTGAAGAATCATATCCCTGAGCTGTCCTAGACCTCAAGGTTTTAACTAATTTTTCTTTTCTTTTCTTTTCTTTTCTTTTCTTTTCTTTTCTTTTCTTTTCTTTTCTTTTGGCACTGGGGATTAAACCCAGAGCTATTCTACCTCTGAGCTACACTCACGGCCATCATCATCATCATCATCATCATCATCATCATCATTTGGAAACAGGGTCATGCTAAGTTGCTGAGAGCCTCATTAAGTTGCTGAGGCTGGCTTTGAACCTACAATCCTGTTTCAGCCTCCCAAGTACTGGGAGTACAGGTGTGTGTGCCTCCATGCCCAGCTCTTAGCGGATCTTGGTACTTTCCTTCTTCACTGTCCATTTTGGTCTAATTGGAAATGAGAGCACTGAGAGGGGCCCCAGTGGATCACCTACCTACTGGCCTCATTCAACACCTATTCTACAGCCTCCTGGTTATTTGGCCACAGCCCTTACAGTATACATGGTAATGTCTTCTTTGACCCAAATTGATTTGACTTTTCTTTCTTTCCTAATTTATTTCTTTCTTTCTTTCTTTCTTCCTTCCTTCCTTCCTTCCTTCCTTCCTTTTCTTCCTTTCTTCCTTTCTTTCTCTTTTTCTTTCTTCCTTTCTTCTTCTTTCTCTTTTTCTTTCATTCTTTCTCTTTATTTTTCTTTCTTCCTTTCTTTCTTTTCTTTCTTTCTCTTCTTTCTTTCTTTCTTTCTCTTTTTTTCTTTCTTTTTTTGTGTGGTACGTGTGTGTGTGTGTGTGTGTGTGTGTGTGTGTGTGTGTGTTTCTGAGGATGACTCATACTGTGGCTTTTCATGGAAGCACAACCCTTTTTGGAACCAGAAATCGAGACTCAAAGACTCAGGGGCAGAAAGCACAAATTCAGAGAGTCACTGGGAGTAATAGCTAAGGGAATTTCTTCTGCCCTTGGTTTCTGCTCCTGTGTGACCTATTAACTAGGGACCCAGCACCAAAAGGAATATCCCATCCTGGGTAGCTGCCATCTCAAATCCAATGCTTCAGCTGTATTTTAAAGAGGTTATTTTAGTCACTCTATCGGTCAACAAGGTGGGCATCTTCTGGGTGGTTTAGTACACGTAAGCCATTGGGTCCCATGTCCCCATGTCTGTTCTTCCTTTGTCAGTTTCTTGAAGAGAGGCGAGGTTACAGAGGTCACAGTGACAACATAGTTCCTCTCTCAGCCCTTTGAGTGACATACTCAATTTCATTCCAACATATCCAGCTTTATGCCTTTCCACATCTCTTTGTCTCATCTTCCAATCTTATTTTCCCCGGGCCTTAATAAACCATCTCAGCATCTGTATTGGGCTTGAGTCCATATGCATTCTAATGTCAGGAGCTACAGACAGAAAAGATAACTGTTATCCAGAGTATCTCTCGTTCCTTGTGGTGATGGCATGCTCTTTCCACGGTAGAAGTCCAGCATTAATTTCATGGTCCAGAGGAGCTAGCTGGTCTTATGGATAGGATGGTGCCATAAAGGAGTTCCGCTTTGATATCTTTTACTGGCAGGTTGCAGATGAAGCAGAAGAACTCTAACCTGTAAAGTCTCAGTCTTGGCGAGGGGAATCCACCATTTTGGGACTATTTATAGCCTTCATTTTTACTATTGTAGAAATTCCACTCGTTACTAGATAATGGAGATGCTGTGTACAGAAATTGTCTGCCATGAACCACATGAATCAACCTACCCAGCTGGGTGTTTAGAGCCTCTTCCTGAGTGGATAGTCTATACTAAGTCTAAAATGTAACACGAAGATCATAATACTCAATTCCACCCCAACATATCCAACTTTATGCCTCCCCGGGTCTCTTTGTCTCATCTTCCAATCTTATTTTTCCCAGGCCTTCATCAGCCACCTCAGCATTTGCATTGGGCTTGAATCCATATGCATCCTATCCTCAGGACAATTATCTCTTCATACAGCATTGGGGTCCATGCGCACCACATGAAAACCTGTCTTCTGAGAGTGTTTCTTCTTATTTCTGATTTTTTAGGGCTGCCCCTCCGTGGGGCTGGAGTACAAATAGTCATCTGTCCATTCACACCAACCTACTAAGCTTGAGTCCACTTCTGTATTAAGTGCAAGGGTTCATCTCCTCTGCAGCTTTTCATAGGGAATGACCCATAAGACCACAGGTGTGAGCTGAAGGACAAGCTTTGGTCTGACACAGAAAGTCATATGGGGATCTGGTATCTGATCCACCTGTGTTCTTTGGACCTTTTCCATCTCAATTCTGAATATACCACTTGTATCTAACAGTGTCCTCCCTGACCTTAGGACCTGGTGGCTCTGACAGTCCCTAGGTTCCAACTCTGTGACGATTTTATGTCCCACAGTTATATATTCTATCTCCGTCAGTAGCAGACCAATTTTGGTGCATGTGTGTGTGTGTGTGTGTGTGTGTGTGTGTGTGTGTGTGTACAAACACATATATGCACATGTGGCTTTGATGATGTTGCAGATGGGACCGTTTTGTTTGAGAACCCAAAACTTATTAGGAAGTCCTATGAGTTCCCTGTCAGACTTGCTAGAGACTCAACAAAATATCTCAAATGGCAGGGGTGCTTATGGTGCAGTTGGAATCTACTTTGGAGCTCTTTCTTGCAACTGGCTCTCCTGAAATGTAAGCATTATCAAGTCAATGGGTCAGAGCAGTGCTGTGTGCAGATTCTGAAGAGATCACCTAAGTTCTGTGCTGCTTTCTTAGTGGTAGAAAGTTCATAGAGCAACAAAATGCTTTTTTAATATAGGAAAGAATAACCCATTTTTCCCCAACAAGCAAGACCCATAAAAATCTAGCTAATGTCTCAATCCTATAAATCTCTGTAGAACTCTCTCCTTCCCTAGGGCTGCATGTATCTTACCACTGCTCCCTTTATCAGGTTCAGCTTATAGGATATCAGCAATATGGACTAATGTGGACTTAGATGGCCCGGACCTCTTCAGACAATGTAGTGACAGAGAGAAAGAGAATTAACATATCTCTGGGGCAAGACCATGGATGTATACTGCTCTTCATCCCCTATGCATGCAAATTGCTTCTGTTCTCCTATATGTGTTGAAAAGAACACATTTCAGATCAGTAGCTTCATGCCACTTGCCAGAATTCTAATAAAGACACTACTGCCATCACAGCAGCTGCGATTGGCTCTACTATGTGGTTAAGTTTACAAATGCACACTATTACCTTCCATTGGTCAATCTGGTTTTCACAGAACCACCACCCTACATCCTTTAAATCGAGGGTAGCACAAATACAGATGTAGTTATTTTACATTAACTACATTGGCTGGAGGTGGGAGGAGAGTTTTAGGGACCTCCAAGTGGCCTTTTTTATTGAATATTGATAAATCAGTGGAGGAATTTTTCCAGCAACTTACTGTGTCTATTTCCATCATATATTCAGGATCTGGAAGAAAAATAACTGGGTATATCTGACTCTAGTGGCTATTGTGAGGTGCACCTGGGTAAAACATGATACTCTTGTGCCGTTCCTCTATCAGGGGCTAAGATGGAGCTTTGGGTCTCTGGGTTCAGTGTCAACTTGAACTTCCTGTCAAACAACCCTCAAAAGGTGTGTGAATCCCCTTTATCTCATGTACTGCTACCTGCATATATAGTTGAATCTCTCATTAGGGAAAAACTAGGGAAATCAATACTATATATAAAATGTCTTAGTTCATTTTCTATTGTTATAACAGAATACCTGCAACTGAGTAATTTACTAAAAAAAAAAATGAGAGGCAGGGTTGATGATACATGCCAGTAATACCAATACTGGGAAGCTGAGACAGGAGTATCACAGGAGTATCACAGGCTGTGACCTGTTTATTTGGTAATACTAAAGTTTCAGGACAGCCTATTGTAAGAAAGGGTTCCCGAAGCAGATTCCAACTGCAGTGTAAGCAGCTCTGCCATTTGAAATATTTTGTGATCACAGAAGGTTGTTCTCCTCCTCCTCCTCTTTTTCTCCTCCTCCTCCTCCTCCTCCTCCTCCTCCTCCTCCTCCTCCTCCTCCTCCTCCTCCTCCTTCTCCTCCTCCTCCTTCTTCTCCTCCTCCTCCTCCTCCTTCTCCTTCTCCTCCTTCTCCTCCTCCTCCTTCTCCTCCTCCTCCTCCTCCTTCTCCTCCTCCTCCTTCTCCTCCTCCTCCTCCTTCTCCTCCTTCTCCTCTTCCTCCTCCTTCTCCTCCTCCTCCTTCTCCTCCTCCTCCTTCTCCTCCTCCTCCTTCTCCTCCTTCTCCTCTTCCTCCTCCTTCTCCTCCTTCTCCTCTTCCTCCTTCTCCTCTTCCTCCTCCTTCTCCTCCTCCTCCTTCTCCTCCTCCTCCTTCTCCTCCTTCTCCTCTTCCTCCTCCTTCTCCTCCTTCTCCTCTTCCTCCTCCTCCTCATCCTCCTTCTCCTCCTCCTCATCCTCCTTCTCCTCTTCCTCCTGCTCCTCCTCATCCTCCTTCTCCTCCTCCTTCTTCTCCTCCTCATCCTCCTTCTTCTCCTCCTCATCCTCCTTCTCCTGTTCATCCTCCTTCTTCTTCCTCCTCTTCTTCAAATTGCCAGCCTCAGCAATTGAAAAACCTCCAGCCATTTAGTGAGACCTTGTTTCAAAAAAATAAAATAGCATTGGGGATGTAGCTTGGAGGTAGAATGCCCCTGGGTACAGTCGCTAGTATCACTACTATTAGTAGTACTGCTGCTGCTGTTACTACTACTACTACTAGTAGTAGTAGTACTACTACTACTACTGATATGATAAAAAATAAAAACTTAAAAAGAGGTGTGATTTTACTTGCAGTTCTGAAGGTCCAAGTGCATGGTACCACCATCATGGTGTTTGAACTTCTGGGAATCAGAAGAGTAAGCAGGTGCATGTAAACAGACAAAACTGCTATCACAATAATTAATCCAGTTTCATGAAAACTGCGTTAATCCTTCCATGAGGACAGAACCCCCATGACCTCCTCAAGGGCCCACACCTCTGAACACCACTGCACCAAGGAACTAAGCTTCAGGATGAGTTTTGTTTGGGGGGGGGGAAACCAAATCCAAACCACATGCTATATTTCCCATGATGTAGCCTAGTCTTCATTCACAGATTCTTCAACAATTCCGGTACCTGCACACAGGTGTGTTCCTTAGAACCTCCATAAATACCATAAATACCATATCCTCTGAGCCCTTCTGAGAACAGTCAGAGTCAGCCAGTATATTTGCTATTTGCTGGTGTCATATGGTGCAGACATTCTAGAACACACATTGCTTGGGGTCTTTGATCTTTTTGTCCAAGTCAACTTTTGCAGACTATTTTATTTTATTTTATTTTTTTGCGGATCTGGGGATGGAACCCAGGGGCATTTGACCTCCAAGGCTACACCTCCTGCCCTATTTTTATTCTTTATTTTGTAACAGGGCCTCACTAAGTTGCAGAGGGCCTCACTAAGTAGCTGAGGCTATCCACAAACCGCGATCCTCCGGTCTCAGCCTCCCAAATGCTGGGATTACGAGCGTGCGCCACCACTCCTGGCTGCAGACTATTTTATAAAATCTGAGCCAGAGCTTTTTCAAGCTTCTATGGGCCACCCAGAGAGTGTAATTTGTCTCCAATACTTGAAATCCTCTTCATCATGCTTAATAATTAATAATCTCTTCTTCCTCCTCCTCCTTCTCCCCCTCCTCCTCCTCTTCCTCCTCTTCCTTCTCCCCCCTCCTCCTCTTCCTCCTCTTCCTTCTCCCCCTCCTCCTCTTCTTCCTCCTCTTCCTTCTCCCCCCTCCTCCTCTTCCTCCTCTTCCTCCTCCCCCTTCTCCTTCTCCTTCTTCTTCCACCTTCTCCTTCTACTGAGCTAGGGTCCTCAGAAGGACCAGACTTCCAAATTCAAGAGATAAGTATCTCTTTAAATAATGTCCCAAACATCCTCTGGCATTCCCATTTTGCTTTGAATTGTTGACTAGCATTGCCCAGAGCCTCTCATTTTCTCTTCAAAGCATCAGTGGTATTCAAACCCTAGATACCCCATTTCACAATCCTTATAATTACTATTTTCCCTATTACCACAGGACTGTTCAAGAAGTACAAGTAGGAGCACATCCTTCTACCTATACCCCAGTCAACTGCAGGTGAGAGTCTTAATAACTGACTACTCCATGCTGGGAACCATTCAAGACTTGACCTAGCACTGTTGATGGAGACACTTTTGGTACTAACTCCAGAATTCCATCCTTAAAGTCAGCTTCTTAGGACTACTTCCGACACCAAATGTCTTTGATCAGGTTTCCTTGGAAGCAGAGCCCAAGACAGAGATCCGTGTACCCTTAATTTACAGAGAAAATGCTCCTCAGTGGGGGAAAAATGTATAAATGAATAAAAGAAAAGGAATGGGGAAAACAGAAGATGCTAAGAAAAAATGTGGTATCAGGAAAAGTGTAGCGTTGGCCTAGCCCGTGAGAGTTCTGGGGTGTTATTTATCTCACAGAGTTGTCCAGTTTTAAGGTAAATGGGCTACAAAGGCAGGGTATCTGCTGAAGACCATAGACATAAGAAGGGGAAATCTTTTACTTTGCATTAAAAAAAGAATAAATATTAGCTGGAGGAAATTCCTTTGAGAAGCCCATTCCTCCCACCTTTACCCACACACACAGGCTACAGGGGACAATAAGCATCGCATTTGTGGTGTCAAACCATGAATTCCAATCCCATCAGTTGCTAGCTCTGTGACACTGGACAAATTATTTAGCTTCTTCGAGCCTTAGTTTCATCCACTAAAAAGTTATGGATGTTTCTAAATCTTTCTGGAACCTCAGTTACAGAATCCTATTGAAAATGAGCATCCAGGTCCTGGCTATGGGTTTTGATTGACATTACGTGTGTCTGGTGTTCAAGCTAAAGAAAATTCACTTCACGTGCCCTGGGACAAGAGACCCAGCAGATTACTGGACGTGTAAAACTATGAGGAATTCCCTCTCGTAAATCAAGACCTAGAAATAGGTGTATGTGGATATGGGCAGCAGGAAATCCTCTGGGCAGGAACCCAGCGGAGCTGTGTGCAGGTGATAATTAGCCACACAGAGCCCATACACTAGATGCAGTCAGTCCACAGGGAGGAAAGAAGGAACTGAAGGTAACAGCCATGGATTCAATCCCAGCCTGCCAATTTTCAGCTGCATAACTTCAGAAAAGTATTTAATATTGTTGCACCTTGGGGCTCTCATCTTGGAAGAAAAAGATGGGATCATTCTCAATCTTAACTGTATTAAAATCAACTTACATATATATACATATATATACATATATGTATATATGTACATATATATACATATATACACTGTACATAAATATACATATAGTATATATATACATATAGTGTACATATATATACATATATACACTTGTATATACTTGTATTATTGATATACCTGCAAATAATATTTATATATTTCTCATATATATGAGAAATACATGTCTGTTTATGAACTTATATACAGTATTTATATATATGAGAAGTATATAATTTATATATGAAAAATATATAAATAATATATACAAGTCTATAACTAAATATATGTATAATTACATATATTATGTAATTATAAATATATAACCCAAGTATAATGTATAATTATATATGAATAATATACATGAATACATCAATTAATAGATATATTCATATTAATACATTATATTTATATTAATATAAAGGTATTAATATTTATGTTATATGTTTGTTATATGTGTTCATATATAATATGTAACTAAAATATATATGTGAATATATAGAATATATGTTATACTATGTATAAATATATAGTATATTATCTATATGTTATATTACATATATAGATCAATATATTGCATATGGAATATATATTCCAGTGTATGTTATATATTTTATCTATTAAAATCTATCTATCAATCATCTATCTATCTATCTATTTAGCATATATGTTAGAAATGCTGGTCCTACTCTGGACCAACTTAATCAGAAACTCTGGGATGCAGCCTGGGCATCTGTCCCCACTGTTTATTCTCCCCAACGTGATTCTTCCCGGGCAATTCAGATGCAGGTGGAGATGGAGAATCACTGTCTATACCACCTCTCAGTGCCAACGTAATCCCAACATTTTCTGGAAGGCTTTAAAGTGCGTATTTGTACTGTAGACTCTGTTCCCAAAATAAGGACAGGAAATGTTCACTCTCCAATTTTTTTTTAACGTTTTCAGAGGCATGTTACCATCCCTGAATACACAAGTGAGTGAAATAAATAAGTTTTTTTGGCTGGTTTGAGAAGAGAACTTTTTGTCCTGGCTTGAAGGTTGTTATGGTTAGCTATAGAATGGCCCCTTGAAGACCTCATGCATTGGTGTTTGGATAGAATGTAATTGAGTCATCAGGGTTGTAATCCTTGCAGTGGATAACCATTGTAATGGGGCAGTAATGGGCCAGTAAGTTGTGTCTAAACAGATGGATCTCTGGAGGTGCAATCTTGGGGATGATATATGATTCCTTCCCCACCTACTCTGTCTCTGTTTCTTCTGGCCTCCATGATGTGAGGGAGCACAGCCCATATATGCATCCCTCCCTTCCTTCCTTCCTTCCTTCCTTCCTTCCTTCCTTCCTTCCTTCCTTCCTCCCTCCCTCCCCTTCCCTCTCCCTCTTGTTGCCATGCTCTGAGATCCAGAGTCCCCAGCCTCACATGGACTAAACAAGGAGCAAATACATCTTCCTTTCTTTCTCTAAGTTATTTGGTCAGGTTTTTATATTATGCCTGTAAAAACGCTGATGAATACCAAGGTGATAAGGCCAATGAAGTTTCCTTATCATCTTAGCCATGAGGTACGGTGCATTAGGGTATGAATCCAGTGAACCTGGGATCTTAGATCCACCAGCTCATGAAGCCAGTGCTCCATCTGAGTTAGTGGAAAAAGCAGCTCAGGGTTTGCAGCTAACAACCTGTCACAGTCTATTACAGCGAAGCTTTGATTAAAAGAACAGGATTAGAAATCTTGACTAATCCACTTTTTGAGAACACGTGCTTTGTGGATAAACAATATGAGTTCCAAGGCAAGTTTTATTTTAAAAAAAATGACACTCTTGATGTATTCTCTTTTTAAAAACAAAATAGAGGAATCACTGCTTTAAAACCCTACGGTGAGGGGACATAGTTTGTATAAAAGCCCCAGAACTGTTCTGTCATGCCACTATCTTTTATTTGATTCAATCAAATTGGCTACATGTCTTGGTTTTACATCCAGTTTACTCAATTTGTACTGACTTAGCCTCTCCAGAAAAAAAATTTATAAAGGGCCAGAAAGTAGGCAAAGTGTTTTAGTAAAAGCCTAAGCAGAAGAGAAACCTAAAAATAGCCCAATTCAGTTAATATTTAACACCACATTTTTTATGCGGCAGGTTGGGAATTTAAGATCCATCAGTGACTTGGAAAACCAACCATCTTTCTTTAATATTTTAGTACCTTTAACAGTAAGGGAAATGCCTGCCTGTTATGAAATGTGTTTAGTCATGGAGGACAAGGCCAAATTTCCACTGTTAGGAAAACCGGTCACTCATTGGCCATTACGGGGACTCCAGCCAAAACCACCAGGCTCAGAAAGTAGCTGGGAAGCTTCCAGTAGTAAGGACTCCCTTTTATTTTTCTTCTCTGGTCTTATTTTCAGGGAAAGGGCTTCCCATTTTTTGGAGACTCATCCCTCCTGATACCTGGATCTCTCCTTTATCACCTTGATTGATGGTGATGGATTTGTGAGTATCTGAGGACCAGTTTTGTCTTGCATGACTATGACCTTATCCAGCTGCCTGTTCTGCTCTGTATCATAGCCCACCTCATCCAGTTTTACACCACTAGCCACTACCCCCAACTTACACCCTAACTCCTTGCCTTTGTGTACTTAGATCTGTGGGTGGACAGAATCATTTACGTCTTAGCCTCCCATTCCCAAAATATGGGGGATTTAAACCAGAAATATGGAGACTTGACAGCTCCATGAATAATATTCTACACTCCGCTTTTATCTCTCTTCTCTTAACACACACACACACACACACACACACACACACACACACACACACACACGTTTTTCATCCCTGGCTCCTGGAACAAAATTCCTAAAACCTCTGAAATCTCCCAAGTGGTAGGAATATCATTTGTTATACCTAAAGGGCCCCTTTATCCATAGTTGACTTTAAGCAAATAGAGTGACTCTTGGAAAGCTGGTGGGGGCCTAATAGCTTCAGGATAAGGGCTTATCACCAGGAAAACCAATAACCACCATGATTAAAGGGTTGAAACTACCAGCTCTTTTTTTTATACCTTTGAAACATGGGAGCTAGAAATGTACCTTAGTTGTCAACACTAATAATTTAATAGATCATTTCTATATAATTAATCTTGATTTAAATACAATTACAAGGTTAGGAAGAGAACCCAGGTTGATCATTTGTCCTTATTATCAACAGGGGACACACTCTGAGCCCCCATTGGATGCCTGAAACTTTAGCAGTACTGGATATGAAATCCAGGGGCATTCTACTTCTGAGCTACACCCCCAGGCCTAATTTTTATTCTTTGTTTTGAAACTAGGTCTCACTAAGTTGAAAAGGGCCTCATTAAGTGGCTGAGGCTGGTTACAAACCTATGATCCTCCTGTCTCAGCCTCCAAAGTACTGGGATTACAAGTGTGTGCCACCATGCCCACATACGATGTATTTTTTTGTCAATGTATACACACATACTTGCCTACGATATGCTTTAGCTTATAGAATATGCCCATCAAAAAGTTAACAGTAACTCACAATAAACTCGAACAATTATAATAATATACTGGAAAGTTCTGTGAATGTGGTCTCTCTCTCTCTCTCTCTCTCTCTCTCTCTCTCTCTCTCTCTCCCTCTCTCTCTCAAAACACTGTACTATAGTTACCCTTTTGTGATTATGTGAGCTGATATTGAAAGAAAGCTCTTTTCTGCTTTTCTTAAGCATGTCTGAATTGCCACCGTTGCTACTTTTGTGCTCTGGGGCCATTATTGAGTGAAATAAAAGTTACCTGAAGACAATCACAACAATACTGTGACAGTTGAACTGGTAACCCAGATGGCTAACGGGAAGGTAGCATATATAGTGTGGATACGCTGGACCATAGGATCAAAGGAATGATTAGTGTCCTGGGTTGGGATGGGGCAGGTGGTAGGCTTCTCTGAATTATGCTATTCAGAAGGATGAGCAATTTAAAACTTATGAATCATTTATTAATGGAATTTCTTCTTCAATATTATGGGGCTCAGGTTGACCACAGGTGACTGAAATTGCAGAGAACAAAACTATAGTGCTGAGAGGCCCACTGCAAAGAGGGAGCAGGCAGTGTCTCTTCCCTTTGGCTGTTCCTGCACTGTCTTTTATACTAAACCAGTAATGTTAAGTAAAGCACATTCTTGAGTTTTGTAAGTTTTTCTAGTGAATTACAAACCCCCCCCAAAAACAGGATAGAAATGCAGAAAAACGGGATAGGAATTGCAGATAAACAAACCTGATTTGTTGCCATCTTGGGAGAAAAATGAAAGCAGGTAACCTGGGGACTTCATTTGTGGCTGTCATTCAAGTCAGGACAGTCTAAGAGGACTAAGTTCTTTAAAATTTTATTTTACTTTATTTTATTTTACTTTTTGATGGTGGCACTAGAGATTAAACCAAGCACGCTTTACCACTGGGCTTTACTCCAACTCTTTTTCTTATACATATATATATTTTTTTGAAACAGGGTGTCGCTAAGCTGCCAAGAGGTCTAAGTGGCTCAGGCTGGTCTCAAAGCTGGGATCCTTTTGTCTCAGCCTCTCAAGTACTGGGATTACAGGCGTGCACCACCATCCCTGGCTAGATTGAGCTCTTGACATGGGTTTTCTGACTTTTTAACTCTGGGTGGTGCCCGAATTGAACTGAATTGTAAGATACCCAGTTGTTGGCAAGTCTGAGAATTGATGGTGGAAAGATGCATTTGAATTGATGGGGGAAAAGTATGCATTCCAAAGAAAACATCTCTCTCTCTCTCTCTCTCTCTCTCTCTCTCTCTCTCTCTTTCTCTCTCCCTCCCTCCCTCCCTCTCTCATTTTTCTATCCCTTTCTCTCTGTCTCTCTCTGTATGTCTCTCTTTTGCTCTCTCTCATTTCTCTATCTCTCTTTCTCTGTCTCTCTCATCTCTATCTCTCTTTTTATCTGTCTCTGTCTCTCTGTCTCTGTCTCTCTTTCTCTCTTTTTCTGTCTCTCTCTCTCCCTCTCTCTGTCTCCCTCTCTCTTTATGTATGTCTCTCTCTCTCCTTTCTCTCTCAGAGGGCTGGGATGGCTTCCCTACTCCTCACTGCCTGTGGTCTGCTGTGTCACTACTATGACACTATGCAAAGAGTTGAGGAGAAATAGGATTACCAGCTAACAACACAAGCTATCCGGGCCACTTAAGTTTAAGCACACTTCAAATGTGTTACTTGATCAATTCATGGTCTTGGAATACCCACTTTGGGAGAAACCAATGTAAGAACTTAGTCACCGCCACTATGCCCACATTCTTGGCTTCGGGACAAAGAAAAGCATGCCTTGGAACAATGTCTAACAAGTCGGGGCTGAGGCTAAGTAAGGCTCGGTTATGCCTGGAGGGTCTTGCTGCTGTTTTGATGCTGTGACTCACTCATTGATCTTAGTCCATTCCACTATTGAAGTCTCACAAAGTATAACCACCAGAGTATTGAAGTCTCACAAAGTATAACCACCAGAGGTTTCCAGCCTTTGTCCATACAACAGGCATTAAAAAAAATCAAGTGAGACTTAACTAGTGTTTTACTTAGGAAGATAAAGTTACAGAGACGACATGCAAGGAATTGGCAGTTGGTATGGTCCCTATATTGGATGGGTCCCCTTATCTCTCTGAGAAAGGGTGTGATGGTCTTGAGATGCCACTGATTCTGTGTCCAGAAAAGCTGATACTCTTCCCTAGTTCTTTTTCTCAGGGACTTAGACAACTTAGAGTTATCTTTAATCCATTCCCAAGCCTATGTGTTCTCTGTTTTACTCTGCACACCCAGACCCAGAAATCAGCTTCAGCTCCTCCACAAGACTGGGGGAAGGGAGCAAAACCATTAGAACGAAAGCATTTTTCAATTTAAATACTTGTATTAATCATGTTCTTGTCACTCTAATGAAATATCTGACTCAGGCTACTTAGGAAGTAAAGGCAGGTTTTCATTTTATTTTATTTTTCATTTTTTGCAGTACTAGGAATGAAATCCAGGGACATTCTACCTCCAAGCTGCACACCCAGCCCTATTTTTATTCTTTATTTTGAAATAGTGTCTCACTGAGTTGCAAAGGGCTTCACTAAGTAGCTGAGCTGTCTGTGAACCACGATACTCCTGTCTCAGCTTCCCAAATACTAGGATTACAAGCATGCGCCACCACATCTGGCGGCAGGTTTGTTTTGACCCACAATTATTTTTTTTAAGAAAACCTGAACAAATATTTTAATGAATTCTAGATAGAAATTTCTGAAACAAGACACACAAAGAAGAAAACATATGGAAGATGAGTTATTATGAAATTTACCACATCAAAATATAAACTTTGAGCCGGGTGTGGTGGCTCACACTTGTAATCCCTGCACTTGGGAAGCGGAGACAGGAGGATCGTGCAGGTTCGAAGCCAGCCACGCTGGCTTAAGAGACCCCGTTTCCAAATAAAAATATAAAAAGGTCTGGGACTGTAGCTCAGAGGTAAAAGGGTTTCCAGGAACCCCAGTACCACCAAAAAAAAAAAAATTTAAATATATATAAACTTTGTATAAGAAAATTACCATAGTTGCAAGTTCATAGACATCGAAAATTTGAGGAGAGAGTGGCATTAGATTTTTCACGTAGAATACATAAAACATTCTTACAATAGCCAAAGACGGAAAGGGACCCGGCTATCTGAAGAAGGGGCCAAGAGCATGACCCAGCTTTATAACAACTCACTGCTCTTGTGGTACTGAGCTAGCCCTGTGGGAGTTAGAACTCTCATGGGCCGATATTAATCTCTTCATGAGATAGTCTACTCATGGCCCTAATTATACCCCACTGAACCCCATCTCTTAAAGAATTCACTACTTTCATACTGCCAACCTGAGGGCCAGGCTTCCTGCACATCAAACTTTGAGGGACACCCTCAAATCACATCCCAAATCTAGCAGCATTCAACACCATGTACGACCAACCACAAAGTATAGATTGTGATTAGTTCTGCAGGATAAAAGAACCAGAGCTCTCAACATATTCCTGCAAGGAAAATAAAAAGATGGAAGGATAACTCATAGATTCAAAGAGACTTGCCAGGCACGGTGGTGCACACCTATAATCCCAAAATTTCGGAGTCTGAGACAGGGGGAATCACAAGTTGAAATACAATCTCATCCACTTAGACTCTGTTTCCAAATAAAAAAAAAATAAAATAGGGCTGGGGGGTATAGCTCAGAGGTAGAATGCCTTTGGATTCAGTCCCCTGTATCCTACACACAAAAAAAGAGAGATTTAATAGACATATCAGCCAATCAAAGATGAATGAAAAAAATAGTTCTCAAAACTCTAAATTCTCAACTATCACATGGCACATTTTAACTGATGTAGCTCTACGTTGGTCTTGAATTCCAAAAGGCCATCCGCGTTTCCCTCAGTAATACTGCCTCCATAAAAAACAATTAGAAGCAATCTATTCTCTAGCTCCTTTTAGCAGACACAAAATCTCCAGGAGACAGCCAAGAAGCAATCCCAGGACACCAAGGAGGGCCATCCCCTGATTTCATTCTTTCGTTAACATTCCATTGTTTGTTTTATTGAACACACATTTCTCCAGTAAAGACGTACAAAACACAGCTTTATGGTGAGACAAAATGTAAATATTTTAACAATCTTTGACAACAAATGAGAACCCAGGAAGTCATCCAAAAAGATTTTCTTTTGTCTACTGCATTTGGTAAACCAGTTACTAGACTATGATTTTCTTTTTGGCTTTATTTTCTCATAAAAAAAAATCATTGACCAGGATAGTGCATAATCACTTTTCACAGGATGTATAATTCAAAGGGCTATTACCTCCTTGACAAAAAAAATGTTTGCTAGTAGGTACATTTTTTTTTCTTGAGAGCTATAACATATCCCAATTAACTATGAATCTTAGTCTGCCACAAATAAGAATATCCACGGCTCTTCTAGAGCTTAAAACATATTTTATTTCTCTGTAAACCAGAACTAAATTACTGTCTCAGTAATGAAAATAAATTTGCTAATTAATTCATTTAATCAAATTTGGGAGTACTCTGTCCCTAAACAGCGCGCGTGCACACACACACACACACACACACACACACAGACATCTGATCCAGCTGGGCATAGTTGTACACGCCTGTACTACTTGGGAGGCGGAGACAGGAGGATCACAGGTACGAGGCCAGCCTCAGCAACTTAGTGAAACCCTCAGCAACCTAGCAAGATTCTATTTCAAAGTAAAATAAAATAAGAGAGAAAGAGAAATGTGGCTTAACATATAGCACAGAGGTTTTGGGGAAAAAATAAATGGTGAGTGCTCCTTTTGTACGTTTACGTGATGATAGTCTTTAATGTTATAATTTTTTTTCTTAATAATTAATAACAAGATGTCCATCCACAAGATGAATGAATTACAAAACTATTGGGATGAATGAAATTCCTGAAAATGAATCTCATGAATTTCAGTGAAATTTTCCTCGGCCATAGAGAAAAACACAATTACGTCATTTACGGGGAAATGGATGTAACTGGAGGACATTATGCTAAGTGAGATTATATAGTCACAACCAATAAGTAATCGGATGCTGTCTTTATTGTGCGGAAGCTAGGGAGAAAAGGGTCATAGGAGAAATCTGGACGAAGGAGGAGATACTATAGATGAGAAGATAAGGCACCTAACTGAAGGGGTTAGGGGAGAAGAGAGAAATTTCCTAATGTACATGACGTACGTTAACAAACATATCAAAGTCAATCACTAAGACAAACACGAGAAGGAGGGAGGGGGAAGGAATGGGGTGGGAACCAGGGAAGGGCTGAATGGGTGATGTGTGCATGTGCGCCTCCACCATCTTGGACTCCATTAAGATGTATGACTATAAAGCGCCAATAAAAAAAAATAAAATAATTAATGTCAGGCCTGGTAGTGCACATTTGTAATTCTAGGACTTGAAAGGCAGAGACAGGGCAATCACAGGATCAAGGACGGCCTTGGCAAATTAGCAAGACCCTCGGTGACTTATAGAGAGCCTGTTTCAAAATAAAAACTTAAAAAAGGCTGGGATTGTAGCTCGGAGAAATAATGTGTGGGTTCAATTCCCTGTTCCCTCCTCCTCTAAAAAAATACAATTAAGCCATGTGCTAAGGCAAAATAAAACATTTTTCCACCTGGAATCTCTCTAATACACATGTATTTGTGCACAAATCATGTACAAGTATCATGCCAGCCAGAATATTTAATGATAACAATTCCTTTTTAAATTATTTATATACAAAATAAAGAGGTTCTAATTCCAGCACAGACACCCTAAAGTTTCCAAAATAATTTGGTTGAGGGTGGCCTGAAATCCAGTGTTGGGATAACAAAATACATCAACACATTCAGATTTTACATAATTACTGAGAGCCTAGGACGGCCTTGATTTTATTTTCTTATTCTCTAGCCTGAGTCCTCAGGGTATAGTAGACAGTTCCTCTATGGCCTGGACAAATGGGGAAGAAAACATTTAGAGTAACAAGGCCACAGGGATCTGGTAACTCTTTCTCCACCATCCGGATTTTGAAGGGCAAGATCAAATTTCATAAGACCACAAACTCAAAGCATTCTTTCCTTTGCTAAGAAGAAATATCACCACTAATGTTTTTCTCCTTCCTTCCTTCCTTCCTTCCTTCCTTCCTTCCTTCCTTCCTTCCTTCCTTCCTTTCTCTCTTTTTTTTCTTTTTCTCTTTCCTTCTTCTCTCTTTTTTGTTGTTACTAGAGATTGAACCCAAGGGCATTCTACTTCCCAGCTATACACCCTCTTTATTTCTTATTTTGAAACAAGGTCATGCTAACTTTTTGAGACTGTCCTTGAATCTGCCAATACTCCTGTCTCAATATTTCAAGTACTAGAGTTAAATGCATACCCTACCATGTCTGACTAGCGATATTTCATATAGGTTAAACACTGGCTGTATAAAGTTGGCCAGGAGTAGATCAAAATAATGTTTTAAAATTTTGAGTGAGAATGGATCCACTATATGATCTGGCTATACCACTTCTGAGTATCTTTCCAAAGGGGTTGAAATCACAGGGCTACAGTAACATATACCAACCCATGTTCATAGCAGTACAATTTGCAATAGCCAAAATACAGAACCAACCTAGGTCTCCATCAACAGATGAATGGATTGCAAAATTATGAAAATACACAAAATGGAATTCTACTCAGCAATAAAGAAGAACAAAATCATGTCATTCCCAAGAAGATGGAAAGACCTGGAGAACCTTATGTTAAGTGAAATTAGCTAAGCACAGAAAGTGAAGGGACATATGTTTTCTCTAATATGCTCAAGCTAGGGAATATTAGGGATACCAGAGGGACTCTAGATAATGGAGGGGAAACTTCAGCAAAGCCAGAAAAGGAGGGTAGGGGAGGAAGAAGGCTAAGGTTAATTAATGGAAAAGCTACATTCGAATATGTGTATAAAAGTGAATATAAGTATTAATCTGGACACTCAGTACAGTAAGACATTAAAAAAATAATAAGTATAACAGTATAGTCTAATAAAGGTTATATGAATGTGGTCTTCTACTGATGATTAAATAAAAGATGGGTGGGTAGTGTATACAATATGGATACAGTGCATAAAGGGAGATGATTACGTTCCCAGTAAGATGGAAAGAGATGTTACAAGATTTTATCATACTTCTTAGAACAGTGTGCAGTTTAAACTCATGAATGATGTATTTTTGGAATTTTCAATTTGATTTTTTTTTACCACTGTTGATCCTGGGTAATTAAAGACACAGAGAGCAAAAATTGTGGCCAAGAGAGGACCATTTTATCTTTAGATGGAGCACATGGTCTGCCTTTCAACACAACACAACTTACTCCTTTTCTTACACTCAGGAAATTTCTCTCTTATAGGTGGTTTTTGGTTCCTGGACTCTGTTTCACCATCCTAAAAATGGAAGCATGCTGGTCATGAGAGAGGTCCAAGGAGCCCAGTTAAGAGAATGAGGACCAGGCTAGCCATTATGAAGATGTCCCCTGAAATGAGTCACTCTGAATCTCTGGGTCTCAGTTTGTTTAAAAGAAAAATGGGAGAATTAGGTCAGCTGTTCTAAAAAGGACGTCCCTCTTTTTGTGCCTGATAGGTTGTCCTCTTGGGGTACTTGATGGTGGGTCTGTGGTCTGATGGACCAAATAAGAACACATGGGGCTGGAGGTCAGGCCCTTGCTTTCTGTTTCTGCTTTGCAGCTTGTATACACTGTGACCTTGCACAAAACGCATTGCCTCTTCAGATCATAAAGAAAATGAGGGGACCGTGTTGGATGGCCTTCAAAGATCCTTCCAACTCTTCCCTTTAGCATTTTGTTCTTCTATATATAAGAGGAACATATTTGGCTGGCAAGAACCATCCACTGTGTCTGAAGAGAATTACTGTTCCATGACCCTGGTCTGGAATTTATTCTGTGTACAGATCTTGAAACGCTTTAGCCAGATTTATGCTTTTTTTTTTTTCTGGCTCAAAACTTTCTACAAAAAGTAATTGCCTGCGAGTCCTTACACAATCTATTCATTATGTCTTGGGAAAGTCTTGGGATCCAGGATCGTCCACAAAGTGAGGATAGAATTCTTTGAAATGGAAGCTGTCATGGTCCCATGCAAGAGTGGTAACAAAGGAGTCTTCTAGAATGGCCACTGCAGACAGCCATGGTGGGCACATGATGGCTTCTCTCCATGAGCCGTCTCGTAAAGATCATCATGCAGGGGTGCTGGTAGTCAGCAATTAGCTGTCCACTATGTCTGCTATGGAGGCATCTTAGCCTGCCAACAGAAAACCCCGGTTCTTCTTCCTCCATCAAAATATCTGGCTCCTGAGGAAGCCCAATAAATTTGATGAAGCCCTATTATTTTGCATACTTTTATTGGTGCATTATAATTATTCAACATAGTGAGATTCAAAGTAATGCAAACATACATGAACCTAGCACTTGGTGTGTTTTCCTCCACATCCCACACCCTCTTCTCTTCTCATTAGTGAGACTAGCAGCGATATTTTACGTATAGACAATGGCATTATTTGAACTGCTTGCTTCCTCAAGCCTTCTTTTACCTCCTTCCTCTCTCTGCCAATCCCTTTTCACGCTTCTAGTGCTTTCTCTTCTCCTTTATCTGAAGCCCCTTTTCTTTCCCATTTGTTCTCTAGTTTCCACAAATGAGAGAAAACACACAACCCTATACTCCCTGGGACTGGCAGACCCCACTCGGCCTGATGTTCTCTGGTTCCACCCATTCACCCACAAATCGCACGATGCTGCTCTTCTTTACATCTGAGTAAAATTTCACCGTGGGATGCCATCAAAGTATAAAGCTCCTCTGCAGCGGTATGAATCCCTACCCTGAAAGCATGATATATATGAAGTCTACCTTGCTGTAGGCCAGTGCTGTGGTTGCAATTTGTTTCTGGATGCAATTTGTCTCTCCCAAATTCATGGGCTGAGACTAAGGGAGAGGGAAGGAAGGAGAAAAAGAGAACAGGGAGGACGAAGAGTTTCCGATTGGCACTGTGTTGTTCTGAGAAGGGGATCCATGGCTCTCCCACTGGGCTCAGCACAATGTGCTCTCTGCAAAGCCAGAGCCTCCTCTGGAAGGAAGTGGGGCTTGACGGGCAGGGATGGGATGGGCGGCTGAGAGCTAGCAGGTGAAAATTCTAGGAGTGGGGGGCGGGACTTGCCTAAGAGTCAAGGCTAAGAAGCAGCCTCCAAGCAGGAAGGGCCAGATCTTAGGCTCGGAGATGTACACGTGGCCTATATAAACTTCCAGGGTACCCATTCCATTGCAACCAGAATTCAAGCCCAAACTCCAGCCTTTTAGTTATTGGTGGTGGTGGTGGCGGTGGTAGGGATGGAACTCGGGGGCATTCTAGCTCTAAGTTACATCTCTACACTACTTTTTGTTTTTAAAATTTGAAACAGGTTCTTGCTAAAGTTTTGAGGCTAGCCTTGAACCTGCAATCCTCCTGGCTGCACCTCTCAAGTAC
Organism: Muscardinus avellanarius; assembly: GCF_963383645.1. Lineage (NCBI taxonomy): Eukaryota > Metazoa > Chordata > Mammalia > Rodentia > Gliridae > Muscardinus > Muscardinus avellanarius. The sequence goes on along the minus strand of NC_137802.1, from coordinate 8,738,455 downwards.
AGGGATGACGGATGAGAGACACTGTGCCCAAGTACCTTGGGCCATGTTTTTCAAGTGAATTATTTGAAGTATATTTTATTTCATTTTTGTTTGCTTCTTCTTTTTGTTTGGTGCTGAATCCAGAGCCTTATATGCATCTAAGCACATACCCTACTGAGCTACACCACCACCACATACTCTTCTAGTTATTTTGAAATAACATTTTGTGTATGTGTGGTACTGGGGGGTTAAACCAAGCAATGTTCTACCTCCAAGCTCCATCCCCGCCTCTTTTATTTATTTATTTATTATTTATAAAACAGGGTCTCACTAAGTTCCTGAGAGTCTTGCTAATAAGTTGCTGAGGCTGGTGTCAAACCTGTGATCCTCCTGTCTCAGTCTCCCAAATACTGCGATTACAGCCATGCACCACCACAACCACACAATCTTGATGAATTACAATTGTTCCTCAGTATCCACAGAGGACTGGCTGCCCAAGTCCACGGATGCTCAGGCCTTTATGTAGCATGGTGCAATGCTTGCAAAACCCACATAACCCTCCTGTCCACTTTAAGGCATCTCTAGATTACTACCATACCTACTACCATGTGAGCGCTGTGTAAATGTGAGGTGTGATATTGTATTGTTTATAAAATAAGGACCAGATGAAAAGTGCAATATCGTGATAATTTCAATGTGCATTTGGTTGAAACTGTAGATACAGAGCCTGTGAATATGGAGGGCTGACTATATGTAACTCTGTGAGTTCATGGCCCCTTCTACTGCATCAATGTCAATCAATCATACCTATCTCAGAGGGCAGATGTGGAAGAAGGATTGAGATGAGGCAGGTGCTTAGAACAAAGGATGACAATTGCCCTGGATTCTAGGTCACTATCACTCAGGACAAGCCTGATGGCTACTGGGTGAGCAGCCTGAGCCCAACTGCCCCTCGGAATCCTGCAGATTCCTGTCTCGCAGAAACCACCAGAGATAACGATCACTGCTGCAAGCCACTAAGTCTCATGGCAATTTGTTATGTGGTAACAAGTAACCAGAAAAAAAAACATTTTGTTTAGAAAGAGATTTCTGTTCTTTATTTTTCCTTGGAAGAGAGAGAGAGAAAAAAAAAAAAACCTCTTACAAAAGGGTTTATCGCCAGCATTCCCTGTGCTAAGTTATTAATAATATCGATTAAAATATGAATAGAAGATAAAATTTTTGCAGTACTGGGGATTGAACTCAGGGGCATTCTACCTCTGAGCTACACCCCTAGCCTTAGTTTTTATTCTTTATTTTGAAACAGGGTCTCACTAAATTGCAAAGGACCTCACTAATTAGCTGAGGCTGGCAGAGGACCTGCGATCCTCCTGTCTCAGCCTCATGCCCAGTTGAAAATTTATAATTTAAATATTTTAAATTAACAACAGTATTTATTAATATTTTAATCTATTAATTAATATTAAAACATTAACCTATTAATATTGTAATTAATATTTTAAATTAATTAATCTATAGATCAATTTAGGAAGAACTGACATCTTAACAACAGTCTATGTACTGAACTATGAACAGTCTATAATTCTCCATTTACTTAGTTTTTTACATGTCTTTCAGCAATAGTTACAGTTTGCAATATAGATGTCTTTTATTAAATTTGTTCTGAAATGTTAAAAAGATTAAACAAATATTAATTGATACTATTGATATTATTGATACAATCTGAGATTGTTTAAGGAAAACTGATGAGGAGAGGATCACTATGGGAAAGACAGGTTGGTGGAGCTCCTACGGGGAAGGGGTACACCGTGCCACCTAAGGGGAGCTGTGCACCTTGGTCGGGAGGCAGGAGATGGACGGGAGCTATGAGCACGAGCCTTTACTTGGGTTTCTGCAGAAAGCAACAGACAAGGAAGAGTGAGCAGGGCTAGGATCGGCTGCCCAGGCTCTGCAGTGGAGAGCTGAATCTATTTGTTGGATACCTAGCCCTGCGGCAGGTAGGAAGGAGATGTTAGACCTAAGAGCAATAGTCACACAAAGGAGGTGGTTTGGTGTATAGGATCTGGATGGATTGGTTTGTATTTTAAAGGAGGACAAGGTGTCTACTATCTCTAGGAATCGACTAACCAACCCTAACGAGAGTGTTCTCTTTAGCTAGGCCCAACTATCAGAGCATCTGAATACAGAAAATAAAAGAGGTGGTTAACACAGAGCCTAGCCCCACTGCAGAATCCCAGGGTCCTGAGTTGCCATTTGGCTTGGGCATGGATTCATGATGTAGTTGTTGTAGCTTCTGGGACCTGAAGAAGGAAATACGGTGGGGAGAAGAGGGAACTCTGATTCAAGGAATGATAAAAGAGAGAGGAAGACACACACACACACACACACACACACACACACACACGAATGTCCTCTCCTTCTTGCCTATCTTGAGCATTATCGGATGAGGTCTCCAAGCTTGTGACCACTGGAGGACAACATGAGCATTACAGGGAGGACACCCTGGGTTTCCCACCAGTGAGCTCCTAATCAATCCAGAAATCCTATTGTTGAAGCAACATGTTGTCTTTTGGTATTTGGTTACTTTTAGCCAGGAGCATAGCTGGCGTTCTCTGTTGGCCAGCAATGCAGGGCGCCATGTGAAAATCATTTGCTTCTCATTCCTAGACCACCACCAGGCTTGGAAGGGTGTGGAGGGGGAGAGGAGTGGAGTTACCTTGCCACAAAGTAAAATCTGGCTTGAAACCTCATGGTTGAGAAGTCCAATTTGCAAAGCATGAGGAAGAGTTTAGTTAAGAGGGGTTCGCTTAAGTGGAGGAAGGAGACACAGATGGGGAGCCCCAATGAGTGCTGGAAGTCCGAAGACCAGAGTTCCCTTCAATATGGTGCCTCAAGGCAGGGGCTGCTTGCTGGAATCCACGCCTGGTGTGCACGGTGCCGGGCATATGGAAGCTGTGAGGAGCTGTTTCATGTGGTCCATGAGCACATTGCATACAGTTTAGTGGGAACATATAAGATTCATATGGGCGTGCTTTTGAGGGGCCCAGCGGCATCCACCAGAGAAACGGAGGAGTCTGTGTAACACGAACTAAGAGGAACACAAAGAAGAAAGATGATTAATGTGTTACTTTAATTGGTGAAATAAGGACACGGGATGCATGATTTTCATCTACTGAAAAGGGGTGGGGCGCACACTGCCTCCAGCCCCCAGACTCAGTGGAGGGTGTGCTTGGATAGAACATCTTTAATGCCACGGATGTGTTTGAAGCTGGCCCTTTATGTAAAGTGAAGTGGTATTATCTTGAGCTTGCAATCTGTTGGTCAGTGGGGCAAAAAAATAAAAAATAAAATAAAAAAGTAGAAGAGGTTATAAAAGGAGAATTTGTTTAGAAAAAAGAAAATGGAAAACTGTCCAGTATAATTAGGATGCTCATGTCTAGAAAGTTGTTAAAATTCTTCCTAGATCAAGTCCTATGATCTCTACGGTCTTAGGTGAAGGTAGTTAGATGGCAGGACGTGTTTTTCCCATACACTGGCGAATTTTATTCTCTTTTTCACTATTAAAGTTCATTATGATTTGTGTTATATTGTTCCCCCAAAGACTCTTGTGTTGAAAGCATGATCCATAGCACAGCAAGGCTTAGAAGCAGGGTGTCATTGGAGGAAGGGTCATGGGGGGCATGGTCTTGAGAATTATATATCCCTGATATCCATTAAAAATAAGAATACCAAAACTGAATAAAGATCTCTCATGAAAATTACAGATCAATATCCCTGATGAACACAGATACAAGCATCCTAAACAAATACTAGTGACACACATCTAAAAACATTTCGTGAAAACTATACACCATAATCAAATTAGTTTCATTCTAGGGATGCAAGGCTGGTCCAACATATGCAAATCGATACATGTCATTCACCACAGGAATACAACTAAGGACAAAAGTCATACCATCATCTCAATAGATGCTGAAAAAGCATTTGACAAGATTTAACATCCCTTTATGTAAAAAAGGCTGTGAAAAAAATGGGATAGAAGAAACATAATCTCAACATCATTAAGACAATATATAGTAAACCCAAAGCCAACATCATATTGAATGAGAAAAAAACTGGGATATCATTTTAAAATCAAGAACAAGATGAGGATTTCTGCTATCACCACTCCTTTTCAATATAGTACTTTAGACTCTTGACAGAGTGAAAAGGCAAGAAAAGATTATCCAAGAATTCAAAAAGAAAAAGAAAAACTGAAATCTTTATATACAGATGACATGATCCTATATTTATTTATTTATTTATTTATTTATTTATTTATTGGTGGTACTGGGGGTTTCTGGAAGCCCTTCTACCTCCGGGCTACACTCCCAGACCTATTTTATACTTTTTTATTTGGAAACAGGGTCTCTTAAGCCAGCGTGGCTGGCTTCGAACCTGCGCAATCCTCCTGTCTCCGCCTCCCAAACGCAGGTATTACAAGCATGCGCCACCATGCCCGGCTATGATCCTATATTTAGAAGACCCAAAAAAATTAACCAAAATACTTCTGGAGCTGATTAACAAATACAGCAAAGTAGCAGGATGCGAAATCAACCCAAAAAGTCAGTAGCTTTTTTATATGCTAACGATGAATTCACTGAAAATAAAATACAGAAAACAATTCCATTCACAATAACCTCAAAAACAATAAAATACTTAGGAATAAATCTAACCAAGTAGGTAAAAGATCTCTACAATAAAAATTATTAAACACTAAAGAAATAAATTGAAGGAGATCTTAGAAAGGTCTTCTGTGCTCTTGGATAGACAGAATAAATATCAAAATGGTCACCCTACCAAAAGTGGTCATCAAATTCAATGCAATCCCAATTAAAATACAAATATCAGCCAGGCATGGTGGTGCACACTTGTAATCCCAGTACTTGATAGGTTAAGACAGGAGGATTCTAGGTTCAAGGGCAGCCTCGGCAAGTAATGAGACTCTCATCAATCTAGTGATATTCTGTCCCAAAATGAGAATAAAACAGAGCTGGAGCTATAGCTCAGAGATAGAATGCCTTTGAGTTCAATCCTCAGAACCAAAACCCCCTAAAAATAGTACTAGTGTCATTCTACATGGACCTAGAAAAAATAGTCATAAATTTTATATGAAGAAAGAAAAGACCCAGAATAGCCAAAGCAATTATAAGCAATAAAAATCATGCAGGGAGCATCACAATCCCTGACTTCAAATTATACTACAGAGCTATAGAAACTAAAACAGCATGATGCTGGCACACACACACACACACACACACAAAAAAAAAAAAAACAGACACAGACTAATGGAACAGAATAGAAGATACAGAAACAAATCCACACACTTATAGCCAATAGATTTTTGACCAAGGTGCCAGACACATATTTTGGATAAAAGATGGTCTTTTTAACAAATGGTGTTGGGAAAACTGGTAATCCATATTAAAAATGAAATAAAATCCCTACCTCTCACCCTGAACAAGAGTCAACTTAAAATGGATCAAAGATCTGGAAATTAGACCAGAGAATTTGAAATTACTGGAGGAAAGCATAGGTCTAATACTCCAACATATAGTAGAAGCAAGTAGAAATTTCTTCGGCAAGACCCTCAAGCCTCGAAAAATTAAAACAAGAATTAATTAATGGGATGGCATTAAACTAAAAAGTTTTCTGCTCATCAAAGGAAGCTATCAAGAGTCTAAAGAGAATGAGGGAAGATATTTGCCAGCAATTCCTCTGATTAATTTGAATGTAAACTACTTAAAAGACTCAACACTAAGACAAACAACAACAACAACAACAACAACAACAACAAAAACCAAATAGCCTAATCAAGAAATGGGCAACTGAGCTAAATAGAAACTTCACAAAAGAAGAAATACAAATGGCCAATACATATATAAAAAAATGTTCATCATCATTAGCAGTCAGGGAGATGCATATCAAAACTACACTAAGATCTCATCTAACCCCAAGCAGAATAGCAACATCAATAATCAAACAACGATAAATGCTGGTGAGAATATGGGGAAATATCAACCCTTCTACACTGCTGGTGGGTTTGCAAATTAGTACATGTACTATGGAGATCAGTCAAGAGGTTCTTCAGAAAATTGGGAATGGATCCACCATATCACCTAGCTATACCACTCCTGGGTATATTTCTAAAGGGACTGAAATCGGAATATTATACTAATATATGCACATCTATGCTTATAGCAACAAAATTTACAATAGCCAAACTATGGAACCAACCTAGGTGTCCATCAACAGATTTATGGATTACAAAATTATATGATATACACACAGTGAAATTCTACTCAGCAATAAAGAGCAAAATTATGCCATTTGCAAGAAAATGGACAAACTTGGAGAGCATTATTTAAGTGAGATAGCCAGTCACATAAAGTGAAGGGTCAAGGCCGGGCGCGGTGGCGCACGCTTGTCATCCCTGCGCCTGGGAGGCAGAGACAGGAGGATCGCGCAGGTTCGAAGCCGGCCATGTGCGCGGGCTTAGGAGACCCTGTTTCCAAAATTTTTTTTAAAAAAAATGTAAAAATAGGTCTGGGAGTGTAGCCCGGAGGTAGAAGGGCTTCCAGGAACCCCAGTACCACCAAAAATAATAATAATAATAATAATAATAATAATAATAATAATAAAGTGAAGGGTCATGTGTTTCTTCTCATATGTGGAAGCTAGGGAGTAATCAGGAGACCAGAGGAACTTCAGATAATGAAGAAGAAACTCCAGTGGAGCCAGGAAGGTGTCTAGGGGAAGGAGAGGGGGAAGAATTAATGAAATAATTCCTTCCATTACATTGTGTACCTGTGTGAGAACACCAGCGTCACCCTCAATATCCTGTACGAGAAGAGTGTTGTGGGGAAGGAGCCGGGGGAAAACTGATTTACATCATGATGTGAGATTATAATGCATCATTAAAAGCATAAAAAGTTAAGACAAAATATTAAAAATAACTATTGTTACAATAAGTTGTAAATGAATACGCAATAAGTAAAATTGAAGAAAGAAAGAAAGAAGGAGAGAGAGAGAGAGGAAGAAAGAAAAAGAAAGTTCAAGGACGAATTAACCCAGATACAGCTAAAATACTATTAAACAATAAGTTCAAGTCTTTGTCTCTCTGCCCTTGCTCTCTGTCTTTAATCAAGGGAGCGAGCCTGGAAGACATCATACTATTTTTTAATTATCTGAGTAGAATGTTAAATTTCAATCATGCTTTGTATAAACAGATGGCCCTGGACTTACAATGGTTTGGTTCAGATTTTTAACTCTTGCAGTGGTGAGAAAGTTATACACGGTCAGTAGAATCTGTACTTTAAATATCGAGTGTTAGGTCGGGCGTGGTGGCGCACGCTTGTAATCCCCGCGCTTGGGAGGCAGAGACAGGAGGATCGCGCAGGTTCGAAGCCAGCCGCATGCGCTGGTTTAGGAGACCCTGTTTCCAAATAAGAATGTAAAAAAAGTCTGGGAGTGTAGCCCGGAGGTAGAAGGGTTTCCAGGAACCCCAGTACCACCAATAAATAAAAAATAAATAAATAAATAAATAAATATCGAGTGTTGATCTTTTCTGGGGCTAGCACTATGCAGTAACATACTCTTAAGATGTTGGGCAGAGGTAAGGAGCTGAAGCTCCTGGTCAGCCATGGGATCTTGATGGAAAACTATTAATTCTCTATAGTGCGCTGTGTTGCATAACTGTGATATTCTGTAGCTTAGATCTATTCAGTGAATTTTCAACTTCACTGGACTTTACGTTCAGTGAATGATCAACTCCATTAGTTGATAAGAGCATAACCCCATCTTACACTGAGGATTATCTGTAATTGGTGAATGTCTACTATAGCCCATCATTCCAAGTGTGGACCCTGAGCAGTTCCCAGGTAATGTTGACACTGCTAGTCAAGAGACCATACTTTGATGGTCTCTTTCATGGAACATATCAGGCACACCTGTCTCTAGAGATGATCAGGTCTGCAATGGGCAGCCTGAAAGCAAAGCAGACCATCCATCGCCTAGGATTTATCCAGAGATCATTTCTCCTCTTTAAGTGGACTTCAAGACTGAGAAATTAAGGACCTTTGAAGATTTCAGGCTGGTCACATTTTAGTCCAGAACCTGTGACTGAAAATGGGGATAATAACAAATTGCCCCCATGCCTAAATTCCTATGACTTTTATGCCTTTTGTGTTCTACTAATATTTAGAAAAGAAAGAACCTATACTTGTGCCTGATCCACAAATACATAGAATGCAAAAGCCACATGATCTCCTGATGCTCACTTGCCCTTTGTCCAACATTATGCTTTCTGTGGAAAGAATGAGAAGTATAGCTGGTTATACCAGAGTCAGGCAAATGAAAGTGATTCTTAATACCTCAAAGAAAGGATGCTCTCTAGAGGCATTGGATATCTGGGAGTCAGATGTTTTGGTAAGCATGAGATGCAGCTCACATCCTTGGAACTGAAAAATCCATGTGAGAGAGGGGATGTCTTATTCCATCTGTACTGCTAAAACAGAATCACAGAGGTTGGGTAGTTGATAAAGAACAGAGATCTGGTATCTAATTCTGGAGCCCAAAAGCCAAAGATCAAAACACTGGTGGGTTTGGCTGTCTAGTCTCTGCTTCCAAGATGGTGTCCTGAATGACCATGTATCCTCTAGGGGTGAGGAATCCTGTGTCCTCACATGACAGAAGGCAGAAGAATTAAAAAAAAAGATGAATGTCTTCCATCAACCCCCTTTATATGGGCACCTGAGGGTGGGGCGATTTACTTCCAAGCTACACCCCCAGCCATATTTTATTTTAATTTTTAAATAGGGTCTCATTAGGTTGATGAGGCTGGCCTCAAACCTGTAAGCCTCCTGTCTCAGTCTCCCAAGTTCTGAGACTATGAGCATGTGCTAACAATGACCACCACAAACCTCTACCATTCTAAAGGGAGACCCAGAAAATCCAGAGTGAAGAGACATCTGGTGAGCCATTGGCTTGCAGATGTTTGAGAAGAGACTCTAAAGCATCTATTATATTATATATGTTTCTCAGGAATTTATGGAATAAAGCCAAGCCCTGTATGAGCACTGTGTCTAGGAACCAAAGAATGGTGTTGGTGATGTTGGAGGCAGTGGGGAACAAAGTTATTTAAGGAGAAACCAGCAGCATCAGCCTCAATGTCAGGGTCCAGACTAACTAGGCAGAACCTCCAGCCTCACCCCAGACTACTACATCAGAGCATCTGCATTGTAGCAAGATCTCCAGGGAACGAGTAAGCACACGGAAGCTTGAATGCTGCTCTAGCTCACTGGTTCTCATACTCCAATAGTTCCTGGTTCCCACCTGGGAAGTTAAAAAGAAGCAGGTAAGGAGCTGTCTAAGAGTGATGACCAGATAGATGATAGCTATAGATGATAGATAGATAGATAGATAATAGACAGATATTGAGAAATAATATAGACATACATATATTCATAGTTAGGATTTGGTTAAAATACTCCTAGCGAAGCTCATGGCTCATGTATTAGATGATGTGACCAGATTCAGGTTTCAAGGCTAGGGAAATGACTGGACGAGTCTCTCTCTCCTCCTCTCTTCTCTTCTCTTCCCTTCTCTTCTCTTCTCTTCTCTTCTCTCTCTCTCTCTCTCTCTCTCTCTCTCTCTCTCTCTCCCTTCCTCCCTCCCTCCCTCCCCCTCTCCCTCTCCCTCTCCCTCCCCTCCTCCTCCTCCCCCTCCTTCTTCTTCTTCTTCTTCTTCTTCTTCTTCTTCTTCTTCTTCTTCTTCCTTCTTCCTTCTTCCTTCTCTCTCTCTCCCTCTCCCTCTCCCTCTCCCTCCCCTCCTCCTTCTCCTCCTTCTCCTCCTCCTCCTCCTCCTCCTCCTCCTCCTCCTCCTTCTTCTTCTTCTTCTTCTTCTTCTTCTTCTTCTTCTTCTTCTTCTTCTTCTTTTCTCTCTCTCTCTCTCTCTCTCTCTCTCTCTCTCTCTCTCTCTCTCTCTCTCTCATTCTCTCTCCATTCTTTCTCCCTGCCATGAGCTGAGGGGCAGCTTTTCTTCTGTTTTCCGCTGATCATGGTCTGGCCTCTCTGAAATTGTGAGCCCTAAAAGAATCCTTTTATTCTCTGAGTCTTCTTACTCTATGTTATGCTTGTCAGGTATCTTGTTCACAGTGATTTTTTTAAAAAGCTGACAAAATTACATATGCAAATTTTAATGCTCCAAAATTTAATATATGGCCGGGAATGATCGCTGGTTTTCATACATCAGAATCCTCTGGTGGGCTTTATGCAACATGAGAGTACTGGACCCCACCTCAGAACCTCTTATTCAGTAGGTTTAGGGTGGAATCTGAGAATTTCTATATTTAACAGAAGCCCTGTATTATTCAATAATCTTTCTTCCTTATTCTGTAGGAGCAGCTTACGAGTAGATTCCAATTATTCTTATCCAATGATTTTCAACATCAGCAGCCTGAGGAATTTTTTGTTGTTGTTGTTGTTGTTGTTGTTGTTGTTGTTGTTGTTTTAATATTGATGCCAGATTGCCCTTAGAGGTTTATCTGACTGGTCTCTCAGATGTTTCCAGGTCGTTGTGAAAGTTAAAAGTTTCCTGGGCGATTCTAATAGGCAGCCATGACTCAAGGCACTGATCTAAACCAACTGTGGCAAATCCTCTCCTCTTCACCTGTGACAGCTTAGGAGTGACTTGTGATGTGGTTCTTGCCAATTAGTTATGCTGAACCGCTTCCCGGGAAAGCTCTCTTGATTTCAGTGAGGGGGAGATGGTCAATGGGCTTCCTCTGGAAGTTGTTAGACCTGAATGTGATGGCTGGAGTCACTGCAGCAATCTTACCTCTTTCCTATATTCAAAAGGGACAGAGCCAATGAGCAGATTTAAAATTCATAGATGACACTCCTAAACCTACACATAATTATCAAACTTGCAGTATGCTGATTAATAACCTACATTGCTTATGTTCAATTAGATGTCACTTATCTATTACTGGCTGCCAACGTGTCCTAGAAGAAATAATGAAGAGACATATCTAAAGTCACATAGTGAAGATAAACATGGATTCAGATCTTCTGATTTTAGCATCAGGCATCATTCCACAAAAATTTTTGTTTCCCTAGAACCCTGGGTAAGATATTTTACCCTGAAAATGTCCCAAGAACTTATTATAGGCCAGTGGCTGAGAAAGAGATTCACCACTGTTGCATCTTGGGAATTAAATTGTCTTGCTCTCACAAAAGTTTGTTTGTTTGTTCACTAGCAACTTCTCCAGCAAAGACATTAAGCCAGGGGTGGGAATAGAGGGGCTCACACATCTCATTTCTTCAGACCTGAAATTGGGCGTATATCTATTTAAATTGAAGAATAACCAAGCCATTGAACACAATTAATGAGGGAGAGAGATCCTTGAGAGCCAGATAATGAGGTACATAGTTTCCTGGATGCACAAGAAAGGATGGTGCACTCTGGATCATGTAATTAGAAAAGACTGTGTTAATTTCAGGCTTCCCTAGAAATACCAGGGGGTTAAGTACATCCCTGGCTAGAATTAGTAGAATATAAACATATCAGTGGAGGGAACTAGTGATAGTGCGAATCGCAATTGATCAGACCTAGGGGCAGGCAGAAAGGGGAGAGTCTCAACAGTAAGACAATTTGTCACAGAGTGAAGCCGACTCAGATGGGCGGCGTGTTTTCCTTTCATGTAAATAAACTACTGTGTCCCTCGAGGCACACAATGCAGGTAAGATTATTTTTAAATACACAGATTTTCTTTTGGTGGTACTGGGGTTCCTGGAAACCCTTCTACCTCCGGGCTACACTCCCTGACCTATTTTATATTTTTATTTGGAAACAGGGTCTCTTAAGCCAGCGAGACTGGCTTTGAACCAGCGCGATCCTCCTATCTCCAGCTCCCAAGCGCGGGGATTACAAGCATGCGCCACCACGCCCGGCTTAAGTACACCGATTTTAGAACAAAACCAAAATAATACAGGTAAAGCATTCTGTGGCTGTACAGGAGAAGGGGAGGTATATCATCAAAATAAAACAAAAACAGGTTGTGTATACACGGTCGGAAGAATGAACCAACCACCACCATTGGATGAAAAGCATTTGGGTTTTACATGATGGTGCAGATAAATGTGAAGGCAGTGGAGAAAATGGTGGATGAGTTGACTTGTTCTAATCACTTAAGACAGTTGAAACAATCAAAGTCACCATGAGCCATTTGGGCACAGGCATCGCTTTACTATCCAATGGGATTAGTTATTCATTAATCTTAGCTCCCTGCTCAGGACCCGGCAGATAAACAATTAAATGGATGCCCTGGCCTTCTGCCCCACGGTATTTCATCTCTGAAAAAGGATGTGAGTCTAACGAAATCCAGAGAACTGTGGAATATAGATGAGGGACATTTGGTAAAGATGATTACACCAAATAGATCCGTGGTGTTGTGGGTCCACTCATAATTGTTACCATTATCTCAGAAAACTAATTTCAAGGTTAGGACCATCCATTAGGCTAAGAAATAATTTATCTAATGAGCCCTTACTTGTAAGAAAGAGAGCAGCAGCTCCCAGTGTCTGGGAGCAGGCTGGACTCTCTGGGTCTTGATCTTGTTGGGACCTCGCCTGACCACAAGCAATAATGCAATTTATTTATCTGCGGGCGTGCTCTTGGTGGTCTGTGACTGGAGGTTATTGACACCAGCTTACTAGAAAATAAATGACAGGGCAGGTGTGGTGGTGCATGCCTGCCTGTGATCCCAGTATTTGGGAGAATGAGACAGGAGGATCACGGGTTCAAGACCACTCTCAGCAACCTAGCATGATATTTTTTCAAAACAAAACAAAACAAAAATTAAAAAGGTAGGTGTAGTTTTGAGGTAGAATGCTACTAGGTTCAATCCCCAGTACCATAAAAAAATTTAAAAAATAAAGAAAAAAAGGAGTGACAGATTCATTCAAAATGTCAAATACCTCAAAATAACTACTTAGGATGCATTGTGGGAACGCAGTCTGGATTAGTAAGCTAAGCCCAGCTCCTGAAGACTGGCTTTCCTTGCCACTTCTGATTCCGTCCATCTTTTAGAGGCCTCTGCTACTGACCGTATTTCTGTGGTTCAAATGTTCTTACTGCTCTAAAATTCACAAATGCTCTAAAATTCAACCCAAACAGTGGGTTTGTGATTATATCCTAAAGTGGCTCACTTTATCCTAAAGTCGAGCCCCGCTCAACTGCCTGCTAAATTGGTCAGATCCCAAATCTTAAAGACAACCCTCCACGTGTATATTATACATACACACAAATACTTGGCATCTACCTCATTAGCAAGTTCTGTCAGCTTTATTTTGAAGGTACATCCCTGCTATTTTCCACTTTTCATCCCCTTCACTCGTACCATATGGCTCTCATCTGAGCTATTTCAATAATCATATTTTGAGGGTAGTACTGGGGATCGATCCCAGGGACGTTCTATCTCTAAGCTGCACACCCAGTTTTATTTTTATTTATTTATTTATTTATTTATTTATTTATTTTGGTATTGGGGGAGAAGCCTGGGGGCATTCTACCTCCAAGTTACACCCCCCCAGCCCTATTTTTTTTATTTTTTATTTTGAAACGGGGTCTCACTGAGTTGCAGAGGGCCTCGCTAAGTAGCTGAGGCTGTCCGCGAACCGTGATCCTCCTGTCTCAGCCTCCCAAGTACTGGGATTACAAGTGTGTGCCACCAAGGCTGGCTCATTGTTTATATTCTTGATGATTGCCATTCTAACTGGAATTAGATGGAATCTCAATATATATATTGACTCCTAACCTGAACTTTTTAAAGATTACCTTAAAGGTCATATCACCCAACCATTTTACTCTACAGCAGATAAAAATGCAAGGAAGCACAGAGGTGTAAGTACTGTCTGAAGTCACCCAGCCAGGCAGTAGCAGGTCAGGGTCTATAACCCAGTTCACCCGGCTTTTGATCTAGAGCTTCCTCTACACTCAAATTTGCTAAATTGTACAGTAGCTCTTCCGTTTATTCAAATAGATCCGTTTGTTATCAGAAACTACTTTAAAAATTTATACTCCAATAGATTTGAAAACCTGGATGAAATTGACAGATTTCTAAGCACAGTTAACCTTCCTACACTCAGCCAAGAGGACATAGCAAGCCTAAACCAACCAATAACAACCAAAGAAATAGAAACGGCAATAAAAATTCTTCCACCAAAGAAAAGCCCAGGCCCAGATGGGTTCCCAGCTGAATTCTACAAAACCTTCAGTGAACAACTAATAATAATACTTCATAACGTGTTCCGGGAAATTGAAAGAGATGGAACTCTTCCAAATTCCTTCTATGAGGCCAGTATCACATTAATCCCCAAACCAAATAAAGACACCTCAAGAAAGGAAAACTACAGACCAATATCCTTAATGAACATAGATGCAAAAATTCTAAACAAAATACTAGCTATACGCATTCAAAACTATATCAAGAGAATAATACATCATGACCAAGTCGGTTTCATCCCAGAAAAACAAGGCTGGTTCAACATACGCAAATCAATACATGTTATTCACCACATAAATAGAACCAAGAACAAAAACCACATCATCATAGTAATAGATGCTGAAAAAGCATTCGACAAAATCCAACACCCATTTATGTTAAAAACACTGCAAAAAATTGGGATAGAAGGAAAGTACTTCAACATCATCAAGGCAATATACTGCAAACCCAAAGCCAACATTATATTGAATGGGGAAAAACTGCAAGAATTTCTGCTACAGTCAGGAACAAGACAAGGATGCCCACTATCACCACTCCTTTTCAATATAGTCCTTGAGACTCTTGCTGCAGCAATCAGACAAGAGAAGGAAATCAAAGGAATCCACATAGGAAGAGAGGAAGTAAAATTATCCTTATTCGCAGATGACATGATCCTTTATCTGAAAGACCCAAAGAACTCAACCAAAAGACTTCTGGAGCTGATCGACAAATTCTGCAAAGTCGCAGGTTACAAAATCAACCTAAAGAAATCAGTGGCCTTTCTTTATGCCAACAACGAATCCACAATGAAAGAAACAAAAACAACAATTCCATTCACTATAACCTCAAAACCAATAAAATACCTAGGAATAAACCTAACCCAAGATGTAAAAGACCTCTACAACAAAAATTATAAAACATTAAAGAAAGAAACAGAAGAAGACCTTGGAAGATGGAAAGATCTCCCGTGCTCATGGATAGGCAGAATAAATATCATCAAAATGGCCATTCTGCCAAAACTGATCTATAGGTTCAATGCAATTCCCATTAAAATACCAGTGACATTCTTCAAAGACCTAGAAAAATCAATCATGAACTTCATATGGAGAAAGAAAAGACCTAGAATAGCCAAAGCAATTCTCAATATCAAGAAACACGCAGGAGGCATTACAATCCCAGACTTCAAACTATACTATAGAGCAATAGTAGTAAAAACAGCATGGTACTGGCACAAAAACAGATATACTGACCAGTGGATTAGAATAGAAGATACAGAAACAAACCCACACATCTTTAGTCAATTAATCTTTGACAAAGGGGCCAAACACATACGCTGGAGAAAAGACAGCCTTTTCAACAAGTGGTGCTGGGAGAACTGGCTAACCATTTGTAAAAAGATGAATCTAAACCCCTATATCTCACCTAACACAGGAATCAACTCAAGATGGATCAAAGACTTAGAAATTAGAACTGAGACTGTGAAGTTAGTAGAGGAGAACATAGGTTCAACACTACAACATATTGGCACAGGCAGTAACTTTCTCAACAAAACTTCCAAAGCTCAGGAAATTAAAGCAAGAATAAACAAGTGGGATAACATCAAACTAAAAGTTTCTTCTCATCAAAGGAAACTATCAATAACCTAAAGAGAAAGCCTACAGAATGGGAAAGGATCTTTACCAGCCACCATTCTGATAGGGGGCTAATATCCAGAGTATACAAAGAGCTCAAAAGACTCTACACTAGCAAAACAAACAACCCAATCAAGAAATGGGCAAATGAACTAAATAGACACTTCACAAAAGAAGAGATACAAGGGGCCAATAGATACATGAAAAGATGTTCTTCATCACTGGCCATCAGGGAGATGCAAATCAAAACTACACTGAGATTCCATCTAACCCCAGTCAGAGTAGCAAGCATAAAGAAATCAAACAACAACAAATGCTGGTGAGGATGGGGGAAAGAGGAACTCTTTTACACTGTTGGTGGGAGTGCACACTAGTTCAGCCACTATGGAGATCTGTGTGGAGATTCCTAAGAAAGGTGGGAATAGATCCACCATATGATCCAGCTATACCACTCCTGGGTATCTTTCCAAAGGAGTTGAATTCAGAGAAATACAGCAACATATGCATACCTATGTTCATAGCAGCACAATTTGTAATAGCCAAAATAGGGAACCAACCCAGATCACCATCAACAGATGAATGGATAGCAAAACTGTGGGAAATACACACAATGGAATTCTATTCAGCCATAAAGAAGAACAAAATTATATCATTTGCAAGAAGATGGAAAGCCCTGGAGAGCATCATGTTAAGTGAGATCAGCCAAGCACAGAAGGAGAAGATACATATGTTTCCTCTAATATGCCCAAACTAGAAAACACAAAGGATACCAGTGGGACTCCAGATATTAGAGGGGAAATACTAGCTAAGTTTTAATGGAAAGATAGGAGAGGAGAAAGGCAGATCTTGATTAATGAGGGTCTACACCTGAACATGTGTAAAATTATGAATAAGACATGGTTAACCTGGACAACCATTGGTGGGAGGGGGGAAGAGAAAACGGGGGCTGGGGGGGAGAGAGGGCACCAAATATAGTGTAAATGTATACTATTTATGTTCAATTAAAAATTGTTAAAAAAATAAAATAAAGCCGGGCGTGGTGGCGCACGCTTGTAATCCCCGCGCTTGGGAGGCGGAGACAGGAGGATCGCGCAGGTTCGAAGCCAGCCGTGCTGGCGTAAGAGACCCTGTTTCAAAAATATAAAATAGGTCTGGGAGTGTAGCCCGGAGGAAGAAGGGCTTCCAGGAACCCCAGTACCACCAAAAAAAAAAAAAAGAAAAAAAAAGAAAAAAAAATAAAATAAAATAAAAAGTAAAGGAAAAAAATTAAAAAAAGAAAAGAAAACTTAAAAAAAAACAAATAGATCCGTTTGATCAGCGGTCATTGATACATTCCTTATAATTAAATTTCATAGGTTCATCCAATATATTACCTATAACAAGATTTTGCAGAGCCCTCCAATGAGAGTTATTATTATTCTAGGCACATTGCTTATTTATGTGCTCAAAAACTATTTTTATTACCTCCTGTATACATTTTCAATAAATATTAAAGAGGTTAGAGTCCAGAAGGGAGCCCAGATGTGTACATAAGTAATGGTTCCAAATAAAAAATTTTAGGGAGTTAACTAGTAGCTTTAAATGGTACCTGTGAGCAGAGCAAGAGAGTTGGGGACAGATAAAAAGGGAAGTTTCCTCTAGGGTGAAAATAAGAAAAAATGACACTCGAACAAAGAGGTGACCAAGGGTTTGTACAGGAAGGAGGAAAGAGCAACTGAGTCTCAAGAAAGAGCGTAAGTAAAAGCAAAGTGCTCTAAAATCGCGTGCAGGCAGAGCCTTCCCAGTTTGAAAATCCGAAATCTCAGCCATTCCAAAATTCAAAGCTTTTTAAGTACCCATGACGATGCTCGAAAAGTTTGGGAATCTGGGAGTATCTTGCATTTCAAGTTTTCAAGCCGGGCGTGGTGGTGCACGCTTGTAATCCCAGCATTCGGGAGGCTGAGACCGGAGGATCATGGTTCGCAGACAGCCTCAGCTGAGAGGTGCTCAACTGATTTTAAAAAAAAATGCTGTGCTAATATCCCCCAAATCTGGACTCTGAGGCTGGTCTGGTTCCAAGCACTGCAGATCAGAGATACTCAGCCTGTACCAGTTGTTGTTCTAGTGGTTAATCAACAGGAAACAGGAAGTGGTAAAGCTCTGAGTCTCTGCCAGCTACACCCCACTACACACACACACACACACACACACACACACACACACACACACACACCTTATGACTGGCCTCAAGGAACTCGAGCAGGTTTTTAAGTTTATAGACTATTCCTCTGGCCCATAAATTGCCCCTTTCTTAAACTCTTGGAAACAGATGAAATACTGATCTCAGTATTGTTCTGGATCTTAATTCATATAAAGAATCAAGCGTTTGGCTTAGTGATTGACTTTGATATATTTGTAAATGTACATCAGGTATATTAGGGAATTTCCTTCTTCCCTCCTCCCATGACCCCCAGTTAAGCCTCCTTATTTGCTCATCTATGGTTTCTCCTCCTTCATTTAGAACTCTTCCTATGACCCTTTTCTCCCTACTTTCCGAATATTAGGGGAAACATCCAATTTCCTAATTTTTATGACTGACTAATCTCACTTAGCATAATGTTTTTTAGTTCCATCCATTTCTCTGCAAAGGACATAATTTTGTTCTTCTTCATGGCTGAGCAAATTTCCATTGTGTACATATCCCATAGTTTCGTAATCCATCCATCTGTTGATGGACGTCTTGGCTGGTCCTATAGTTTGGCAATGATGAATTGTGCAGCTATGAACATAGATACACATGCATTAATTTGGTAGTTTGGTTTCCATTCTTTTGGGTAGATACCCAGAAATAGTATTGCTGGATCATATGGTAAGTTCGTTCCCATTCTTCTGAGGATTCTCCATAGTGTTTTCCAAAGTGTTTAAAAAATGTATTAAGAGTTCTCACTTCTCCACATCCTTGTCAGCATTTGCATGAGAAGGAGGGAGGTGGATGGGAATGAAGTAAGAATTGGGGAAGGGCTAAATGAGCGATGTATGCATGTATGCCTCTACCATCTTGCACTCCATTAAGATGTATGACTACAATGAACCAATATGGGGGAAAAAAGAATTGAGTGGTCAGGTGTGGTGGTGCATGCCTGTAATGCTAGCACTTAGGAGGCTGAAACAGAAGAATCGCAGGTTCAAGGCCAGCCTTAGCAACTTAGTGAGATTCTTAGCAACTCATCAAGACTCTGTTTTTGAAATAAGAAATATAAACGGCTAGGGGTGTATCTTGGAGGTAGGATGCCCCTGAATTCATTCCCTAGTACCAAAATGAATAAAGAGTCATATAGCATACCTAAGTAATTTAGTTATAGCAGTACTGAGCATTTCTATTTCTATTCAAGGAAAGAAAAAGAAAATAAGCCCTTCTTACCCCAGTTACAGCCATCTATGCATTAACTCTTCCCTGGAGTGGGTGGGTGGGGAACTAGAGGCATCTGCTTTCCTTCATTAGTCATCCATTTTTCCCAGATGAACCTGGATTCTATCGCCGAGGAAGCCTGAACCATCTAGGGTGTCACCTGTGAATAAAGAGCCTCCCTCACTCAGGGGAAAAGCTTAATCCTCAACAGGAACAGGGCAACCTCAGTTCATACAGCCTGAATTCCCCCCCCCCCCCATCTCCTCCAATGGCATTCTAGCTTAGGTTCATGACTGAGGCCCCTCTAGCAAAAGGCATCTGCCTTTCTCACAAGAGAAGAGCATACAGATGCATTTCCTATGCATTTTACATGTCATGGGGGCCTTCAGAAATTTTTGAAATCTCAGCAAATTGGGGAAAGCTATGTATTTTGGTGCTTGAGTCTGTTAAGGAATGGGCAGTCATGGGGAATCATAATTGTTTGGAAGTGGTGGGGATCTAACGGTGACCAGCTGTGGGAGTTAGCAAGATATGTGTGTTCAGATTTTTCTCTGAGCTTTGATATCTGTTAGATCATTGGGTACATGGGGCCTTGGTGGGTTTCATAACTATAGCTAAGTGGTTTTCACAAGCTTGGCTACACCATGATAATGCAGGGCAGTCTGATTCAGTCTAAGGAGCAGTTACCCAAAATAAGAAAGCAGTCACAAGGGGGCAATATTCCAACCATGACCAACAAGGCCAGCCCTCACCACCGGTGAGCAACTGAGACCGGCTGTTCCCAGGACCAGGCACTACCCCTCCCTTGCTCTCTCTGATATAAAAAGTTTCTTGCTTCCCACGAGAGCTGCTGCTCTCCTACCAGAGATAGCATGGCAGCTAACCTTACCTGCAATAAACTTTCCCTAAATGGACTGACCTCTGGGGTCTCTTGTCTCTTGGACTGCACCAATCATCTTACATCTGGTGCCAAAACCCGGAAGAGGAATCTTTCTCTCCCTCCCTGAACCCCCTATGGTTCCCCCGTGGACCCACCAGGGCCCCAGCTTCCCTCTGACCTAACATTATCATCCATCTAAGCCTGTGTTTCTTATCCAAAATTACATGTTTCTGGAATTCCCTCCAGTTTTGCCAAAAGAGAGGCGAGTCTCATAATTGCCATTTTGATTCTCCTGGGCTGTATCTTTGTGGCTGTTTCTTCCCAGAGTCTACATCTGGCCCCTCTCTCTGCAGTATACCTTCCAATTATGTTGCTCTTACACCAGCACAGTGCCTGCTCCTCTTTTTGACATGTGTTCCAGCTGGCTTTACATCACAACAGCAAAGACCTGAGATTATCAGCCAGTAAGGAGAAAAGGCCTATTTGAGGTTCATAGTATTAGAGGCTCCTATGAATGGTGGACCAGCTCTGTTATTTTGGGCCTATGGCCAGGCTACACATGGTAGCGGTAACTTGTGCTGAAACAAAGAGTCCCATCTCGGTGGGGGTCACACTTACCTTTTCAAGGGAATGACCTCAGTGGCTTAAAGAGCTCACCTTAGACTCCATCTCTTCCCAGTAGCACCATTCCAGGGACCAAGCTGTCAACACACAGAACTTTGGGGAACATTTGTCCAGATGATAGCACTGTGACTATTGAAACAAAGGAACTTTTATTTCTAGGTATCTTCAGTTTGCTTCTTGATTTTAGTGTTTTTGCTGGGTTTCTACTGAATCTCTTCTCAGCCTTAGAAGTGAGAGATGAAGGTTGAGCGTTCTGGTTTACAATGCATTGCAGGGAAACTCTGAGGGGACCAACCTGGCTGCCATGCCCATCCTCTGTGGATGTTTGCAAACTAAAGGACTCTATAAATGAGCTTCTCTTTCTGATGATGATGATGATGATGATGATGATTTTGTTTTAGGGATTGAACTCAGGGGCAACCTACCTCCAAGCTACATCCTCAGCCCATTTTATCTTTTTGTTTTTTTTTTTTTTTTGGTGGTGCTGGGGTTTCTGGAAACCCTTCTACCTCTGGGCTACACTCCCAGACCTATTTCTTATATTTTTATTTGGAAACAGGGTCTCCTAAAGCAGCACGGCTGGCTTCAAACCTGCACGATCCTCCTGTCTCCACCTCCCAAGCGCGGGAATTACGAGCGTGAGCCACCACGCCCGGCCCTTTTTATCTTGAAAGAGGTTCTCGCTAAATTGCTGAGGGTCACGCTAAGTTGCTGAGGCTGGCCTCGAACCTGAAATCTTCCTCTCTCAGCCTCCCAAGTATTAGGATTATAGGTGTGTACCACCATGCCCGGTGCTTTCTGATTATTTAATCAACATGTTTCAGCTATCTTTACAGTTACTTGTGGGATATTTTTCAAATTTGTTCATTTTATTAAATTAAAAAATGTGCATCTTCTACGTAGACTATGGGACTAGACCAAAACCTAGGTGATGAAGGGGGAGAGAAAGATTTTAAATCCTTAAGAGATTCAGAGGAACAACTTTTTCACTTAACTGGAGTTGCTATCTCAACACATAGACAATATGGAAATCACTGAGGAAAGAGTTGGGGTAATTTCTCTTAAACCGCTTCTCTGTTAAATTCTAAACTTTGTAGAATATACTGATATATATGTATATATATATAGTATATATAATTTTTTATTTCTGTATTTTATAATATAACACACATAAACATCTAAAATAGTGTCTGATGTGTGCTAAGTGGGCCATAAATGTGAGCTATCAAGGAATTCCACATGGCTGTTTATAACAGAGAAGCAGGGACCAGAAAATTTAAGAACATTCCCTTTTGGTGTTTACATTGCTTCTAAAGGAAATTGACAAGTGTTTGAGTCAGCTGGGGAGAGTGAGTACATACCACAGGGAGGTCAGCATTTATGGTTGCTATGATTTTAGTATGATTTGACCAAAACAAAATGGATGCTGAGGCTTAGTCTCCAGGGCAGCGATATCAAGACCTAGCAAGAGGTATTGGGGTTATGGAGTCTCCATCTTCCTGAATGGATCAATGATTTTCTCTCAGGGTTGGGTTTTCTGTCACAGAAATTGGTCCCCTCTTCACTCTTTCCCCTGCACTCGGGTGACCTCCCAGTGTTTTGAAATGTCTAGTTGCACAGGTAGTCCCTGCTAGATACAGCCACACAACTTGAGACCTCCGAGTCTCCAAAAACATGCGGCAAAATAATAATCCTTTTCCTTATAAATTGCCAAGTCTCAGGTATTCTGATACAGCAATAGAAAACAGACTAAGACATTCACTGTTTGGAATCTTTGTGCTGAGAAAGCAACATGGAGAGGGGGTCCTCTCCCTGAGTTGGCAGCCACAGCCTCTCTCTGAAGTATAAAGGGCTACACTATATCACTCTTGAGACTCATAATGGTCAATATCAAGGGAACTGGGGTAAAGGCTAGAAATCCGAATGCTAGAGCTTAAAGAACATTTAATTTCCAGATCTGTCTTGTGAACTCCTGACCAGTGTGCCATGAGAAAACCCCTCAAAATTCCATCTTGTTGGCCTGGTGCTGGCTACCCTTTTAAGGGCAAGGAAGACTCCAGTTGAATAATGAAGAAAAATACTGTTATCTATTTTTCAGTGTGTTTAATATCCTTGGAGTTATTTATACCTGATTTTATTTTCAGGAGAGCTGGTCACTTGGTGCATGTCTCAATTTAGAAGATTTCTATTCCCTACTCTTAGATATTTGAAGCTAATTTTAAAAAATATATATTCATGTCAACTTCTGTCCCTGCTTAGTAGTCAGGGGCCTCTTAGAAACACAGACATTGGAATCTACACGGTTGATTAAAAAAAAAAAACAAAAACTAAATCAGTGGCAATATGGTGGATGTTTACTACCACTTTATTTTTCATCTTCTTTATTTGTGGTAAGAAACATCACATACTGTGCACTGAAGGAGGTGGAGGTAAATTTCATTCATCTACTCTGGTGTGCAATGGCTATGTACTATGCTGGAGCCCCATTGACCAATTTTAGGCATTTCCCAAGTAGACCAGTTGTCTCAGACCACAGTGATGTGTGTGCTTCCCTCAAAGTGATAATTTCCTTTAAAATATCTTGGGAGTTTTAGGACCTGCCATGAGAGGTAGGAGAGGTTCCTTCTGTTCATAGATTGGAGGAGCCAGTAGCTGTCCCTCCTCTCATTTCCAGTGATAGCAAAATGGACAAAACAGGAAGAAAACGTCTGGTCACAGTGTCTCTTGCCTGGTTTTATGGGCACTGTGCCACCATCAAATTTAAAATGTTTCATTTCCAAACATTCTCTGAAGCTCTTTAAGCTCAGTGTCACGATGTTTTCAGAAAAATAAAATCACCCTAGATTCTTATGCCCCCACCTTCTTCCCTTTGGACTCAAGGTTCCCCCGCCAACCCCACCTCGGGCTGCTGCTTCACTGAGATAAGGCTGCTGCGGTATTTTTCCAATCGTACATTATCATAAGAAAGTGCCAGGCATCCATCAGCCCACAGGCCCTGATTCATGCTCAAAGTTCGGATTATCTCCTCTGCCCCAAATCCCTTCAAACAGCCAGCCTGATCAAAGAGAATCATAACCACCAGATAAAATTCGAATATAGCTCCATGCGATAGAATGGCAGGCAGGATATTTTTTCTTTCTTATTTTAATCTCCAAACTGCTTGAACCTCCTTGTTTTATCAGGAATTATCCCCTTTTCCACAGTGCAGGACACGCTAAGCATCCTGAGTGTCCTTTCCTGTGTCTTTCCCCACTGGGTTCTGCATGGGGAGTCATTTATGGACTTGGCTTATGGGGAAGGAGTCATTGTCTGCCAGGAGTTCTTCCCAGCAGGTAGCAATAAAGTCTAACTCAGCCCTGAGCAAGGGAAAGGAAGAAACATTACAGTACATAGGTCTGTATGAATTAGCAACCGGTTGCTAGCGTTGACAGCATGTAACCAGTAGAAATCCAAGATGAAGAGGCAGTATCTTCAACAACAGAGGCCATATCACTGACTACAGTCAATTGAATACCCTCTAAATCCAATTATCCTATTCATTCTCTTAGCAAATATGTATTGAATGTCTCGTGTGCAAGGCTCTGGCAATTCCAAGAAGTATATTGTTGAAGAGCTTAATATCTAGGAAAGAAAGACATACCTGGTTATTAAATAAAAACGTGGGAGTGATGTCTAGTTCAAGTAAGGAATCTGAGCCCAGTGAATCCAACTATGCCCTCCTGCAAGCTCCAGTGCCAAACTCCCAGAGAAATGAGCAAAGAATCTAACAAAGGAATCTAAGAAAGGAAATCTACATTTTTCCTGCAAACTATATAAGAACTGTATCCACTGCCAAAAACTGAGGGTTTTCTCAGAAATAGAAAGCAGGTGAGGAAGCCGGGCGTGGCGGCACACGCTTACAGTCCCAGCATTCTGGAGGCTGAGAACAATGGATCACAGTTCGCAGACAGCCTCAGCCCTTAGTGAGGCCCTCCGCAACTTAGTGAGACCCTGTTTCAAAATAAAGAATACAAAATAGGGCTGGGGGTGTAACTCAGAGGTAGAATGCCCCTGGGTTCCATTTCCTAGTCCACAAAAGAGAAAGAAAGAGAAAGGAAAGAAAGGAAAGAAGGAGGGAGGGGGGGAGGGAGGGAGGGAGGGAGGGAGGGAGGGAGGAAGGAAGGAAGGAAGGAAGGAAGGGAAAGAAAACAGGTGAGACATGGTGGAAGTAAGATCTTGGTGAGATGCAAGTCATTTACTAGAAAGGAAAATATTACACAAGAGGAATGAGAAGAGGAAGTCCCACCAGGAGAGATAAGGGCTTGATAAAACACAAGGAAACTGGCGAGAGGTCAGGGAGGAAGGCAGAGTCCTGCTGAGATCTCTGATCATACACAGAGTCCAGATACTTGTGTAGAGCTGACGTCTACATGGAGGATCTTGGCTACTCTGGGCAGGGTAACATCCTAAGAAAAAAATGAATGATGGGTTTCAGGACACACTGCCCTCAAATGTGGTGCTTTAACAGTTAAAAAAAAAATAGCAGAAGCAGGAAGGTCCCTCTATTTTCTATTGAACCTGAACCTGCTGATCTCCCCAGAGATAGGTCACAAAACCTGTGAAATTCACTCGCTGGCTTTGCCCAGCCATTTTTCCCTGGGCTGATTACAAGAATTTTTACAAGAATTCCCTGCTTCCAGAGGAAATGAAATCCTTATTTCTGAAGACAGAGGGGCACAGAGAAGAATATGGACACACAGGCCTTGCTATATTTCTCTAAGTTTACTGCTATTAGTTTATGTTGAGTTAGAAGTAATAAAAGGAACCGGTATAAATGGGACATAAAGGAAGGGTAAAAAAAAAAAATCTGACTTTAATACAGAAGCTTGTGACAAAATTCCCCAATACTTTCAATCCTCAGCCAAGCCTATCACCCCAACCAGGAGTGTTAGTCTGAAATGTCTAAAGAATTTACAAATCTTTACTAATTACCTCAAGCACTGTTGATGATTCTCAAAAAGGTATTTGATAATACAGAAGAAACAGCATAAAAGATCCCCCCCCCCCAAAAGGGCTGGAAACTGTTCTGGAAATTCACTCACAATCTTGAACTGTTAATTATCCAACCAGGCAATAGTTAAGCAGGACAAATATGTGTCGGTCACAGGACAGAGATCACACCACAAAAGTAATCTCTTTGGGCACTCTTAGTGTCTTTGACTTGTCTAAACAAAACAGATACCTACTGAGAATACTGTGAGGTGTGCAGACGACCAAAACTCCCTAAGTCCTCTGTGCCTACAAGACTGATGCCATCCGCACACACCTCCTCCTACGCACCTCTCATCAGAGTCTCCTATAAAAAAGAGCCATGCAGCCGGGCGTGGTGGCGCACGCCTGTCATCCCCGCGCTTGGGAGGCGGAGACAGGAGGATCTCGCAGGTTCAAAGCCAACCGCGCTGGCTTAGGAGACGCTGTTTCCAAAAATAAAATAGGTCTGGGAGTGTAGCCCGGAGGTAGAAGGGCTTCCAGGAACCCCAGTACCGCCAAAATAAAGAGCCATGCGCCCCCAAAAGCCTCTCTCACTCTGGAGATGGCCTGGATGCTCCCCTTGAATGTGTATTACTTGCTTTCCTAAATAAATCTCTGGCTGACTCCTGCTAAAATTATTTTTCATCATGTGAGTTAAGTCCCACTCGTCTTTCTCTCACATTGGGAACTTCTCCTAACCCTTTTCAGAATCAACCCTTCTCCAGTGACTGACAATATATTTTTTCCCCCAATCATACTTCTTTATGACTCTACACTTCCTCATTAAGATTATGAACTGTTATCTTTTAGTCATCAAAAACTTGGTATCAGACAAATGAAACTGTTTTGTGAGATTATCATCGTTAATATTGGATAAATTGCTATAAAACTAGATGTCAACCACTAAGCCAAGCATGGGAAGGAGGGATGGGGAGGGACTGGGGTGGGGATCGGGTAGGGGCTAACTGGGCGATGTGTGCATGTATGTCTACAAAAGTATTTTCTTTATACCATTATGATGTATGAGTACATTGCACCAATAAAAAAGTATAAAAAAATTATCATAAGATACACAGGGTTACTTATTTCTTTGGGTCTCGATTTCCCTGTGAAGGCTCCCATGTTACACACAATCAAAAATAAGCAAATTTGTATATTTTCTTTATGTAAATCTGTTTTCTTTTGTTGTTGTTGCAGAGACCTCACTTGTTTATATAAGATGGTAAGGAAAGAAATTTCTTCAACAGAGCACTAAGTGAGGGTGTTCCTTCCTTTTCTAAGAAGGAAGAGGTGACATTTTCTACTCTAGCTACTTTCAGGAGAAGCTTCCTCTACCTAGTCTCTTTTCTCCACTTACAATCTAAAAAAAAAAAAAAACCTGGAGAAAATCCACTTTGACCCTCCCCTCTTTCCCTGGGCTTTGAGACTGGCTGATCTCATGTAGCATGATATTATCTAGTTCAACCCATTTTCCCTTGCACAAATGACAGAATTTTGTCCTTTATAGCTAAGTAAAATTTTACTGTGTGAATATACCCCAGTTCCATTTTCCATTCATCTGTTGATAAACACCTAGGTGAGTTACATAATGTGGTTATTGTGAACCATGATGCTAGAAACCTGGGTGTGCATGTATCACTATAATATTGTGAATTCAATTTCTTTGGAAAGATCCCTAGGAATTGTATATCTGGGTCATATGGTGCTTCCATTCCCAGTCTTCTACCAATAGCCTCCGGTGACTGAAATATAAGGCTGGTGATGGCTATTTGAAGCTCTACCCAGGTGTGTGAGGTTCTACAGACCACCCTCACTCATAGGAGCTGATAGGATGGTCCATGGGCTGAGCACTGACTGGGTACTGGGGTGTCCATGGGGATGGAGCTCACCCCTGGCAATAAATGGCTTTGCTCCAGCTGGCTCTGGACTGTCAATGGATAGGTTGTTCCAAAACAAAGAACTTTCTGGAGTTTCACTTGCAAATACTACCTACCATGAACAGAGACCTTCTTCTCTAAAAAGAAACAGCCAGAAAATTGTCGCCAGACATGGAAAAGGGAATACAAAAGATCACTAGAACTTTTGGAGCAATTAGCCTCTACCCTTTGATTTTTTATAATCACTGAAACAGTGACTATAAAATTAATAAAAGAAATAGCTTAATAGTAATTTTATTTGGACTAAGTATAGATTTACAAAAGAGTTGCACAGGTAACACAGAGATTTTGTGTATATTCTCACCCAGTCCTTCTAATGATAGCATCTAACATAGCTTGGGTACTGTATTGGTCAGCATTCTTATAGCTATAATCTAAAGAACTGGGCATATAACTTAAAAAAAGGAAGATTTATTTGCTCACAGATTCATATTCAGTCCATAGGAATCTGGGTACTATAGAGCTCAGGATATGGGGGCAAGAGGCAGAGATAAGAAGAGTGTAAGTCTTCACTCTTACATCATGAAGGCCAGAAGAAAGAGAGAGGGTGAGAGTAGGAAGAACTATATATAATTCTCAAGACTGCAGCCACATTCCCAGGGATCCCTTCTGCAGCCACATCCTACAAGCCCAGGACAATAGCCAGATAAATCCATTACACTGCTGGGATTACAAACCTCATGATTCAATTATATCAACTCCAAATTCAAATTTATGAGCTCTTCAGGGATCATGAAACCAACACTGATATAATACTATTAAACTCCATAAGACATGTGGGTATCGCCGACTTGTCCATTAACTCCCTTTTCTGTTCCAAAATTCAATGCAGGAGATCACACTTCCTTTATTCATCACATCTCCTTAGTTTCTACTAGTATATCACGATTTCTTACTCTTTCTTCTTAGTCTTTTTGTCTTCCAAAATATTAAAGGAGTTTTTGAGATTACTATAGTTTGGATAAATATTCCTTTGGGTAAGCTGGTGTGTTGAAGGCTTGATACCCAGGTTGGCAGTATTGGCAGAGAGATACTTAAGTCATTTGGGGTGTACTTTCCAAAAGGATTGTGGGACCCTAGTCTTTTCTTCCTCTCTCTTTTGGCTTCCTCGCCATGAGGTGAGCAGTTTTCTTTACGCACACTACCTGCCATTGCAATGCAGCACACCCACCAGACACCCAAAGCAATGGGTCAGCCCAGTCTTGGACTGAAACTTCCAAAACTGTGAGCCGAAATACATCTTTTCTCCTTATAAGGTAGTTTTCTGACCTGGGTGTCATAGTAGATGCCTATAATCCCGGTACTTGGGGGGCAGAGACAAGAGGATTACAGGTTCCATGCCAGCCTGAGTAATTCAGCAACCTAGTAAGACCCTGTTTCCAAATAAGAAATAAAAAAAAATTGGGCCAGGGTGTAACTCAGAGGTAGAATATTTCTGGGTTCAATCCCCAGTACCACCCAAAAACAGTTATTTTGGGTATTTTTGGGTAGTGATGGAAAGATGCCATTTAGGAACGCTCAGTATTTCATGAAGTACTCCTTCATTTGGGATTATTGGATGCTTTTCTCCTGATTATACTAGATATATAGATGTATGGAGAAAATATGCCTTTTCCTCAACCTTTGACCATCACAAATCTGTTTTACATTCTTACAGTTTTGTCTTTTCCAGAATCTCATATAAATGGAATTGTACAATGCGTTGAATTTTGGGTCTCGCTTCTTTCCTTTAAGTAAGTGGATTTAAGATTCACTCATGCCATTATGTTAATAAATCAGTCTTTTTCATTGCTTAGTAGCATGCCTTTGTATGGATGTACCAGAGTTTATTTACCCATGGGGTTTTAGAGCATACTGTAGCAAGTTCCGGTGTTTGGTGACTAGGAATAAAACTGTTCTACATATTTACATACAGGTATTTGTGTGTATATAGCTTTAAATGCACCTAAATAAATGTTTAAGAGTAGGACTATTGTGTTGCATGGCGACTGTGTGTTGAACTTTATATAAAGAATTGCCAAATTCTTTTCCAAATTGGCTCTTTCGTTTTGCAAGTGACTCTTCTCTTTTTAATTTTGTCTCAGCAAAATTCAATGTTAATAAAACAGAAAAGAGCATAAAAATTCAAATTAGTAAATTAGGCTATCCATTCATGAAGTCCTTTCAGGGAACAGATGAAGATAAGAGATAAATATTATAGGAAGAAAAACAACTTAATGAATAGATCCCATTAATCTAATAAATATTCCTACATAAAATAATGCCTCCCACAGATAAGAGCAGGCACAGCAATATAAACAATTATAAGAGCCCTTAATTGAATTACACAACAGGATACCAGGAGAATCCATCACTTGATTCAAGAACTGTTTCCAGAGCTAATTAAACATTGAAAGCATTCATTCTCTTCTAATCAGAAAATAACGATGAAAATACAAAACACAAAAACAAATAAACAAGAAAATATATCAGATTAGGAAAGCATTACAGAGAAAATTAAATAAAATAGTGAATAGTTTGTGTAAGTATCTTGTTATACGATACAAATAAAGTAGAAAATTTTCTAATAAAATATATATTTCTTTAATTTAGTCAAAATTAAATTAGAACTATAGTCATAGCCATACAAATATACTTTCTGAGGGTCTGAAATGGAACCCAGGGACATTCAACCTCCAAGCTACACCCCCGGCTCTATTTTCTCTATTCTTTATTTTTTAAACAGGGTCTCACTAAGTTGCGGAGGGCCTCACTAAGTAGGAGCTGAGGCTGTCTGTGAACCACGATCCTCCTGTCTCAGCCTCCGGAATGCTGGGATTACAAGCGTGCGCCACCACGCCCAGCTCATACAAATATTTTAAACACACTGATGTTTAGTCTTTCAGAAAAGCACTAGCTCAAAGGGTATCGTGAAGATACTATATGAAAGGAAGATTCCCAGCAATGTATAAAACACAGAAAAAGAAGATTTACTTAAATTTCACCTACAAACATAAATGAAAACTTTCTTAATTACTAATGTAGCTAGACACAGTGGTACCTGTAATCCCAGTACTTGGGAAGCTGAGACAGGAGGATTGCAGACCAGTCTCGGTAACTTAAGGAGACCCCTAACAACTTAAAGAGACTGTTTCAAAAATAAAAATGGCTAGGGATGTATCTCATAATGTCCTTGGTTTCGATCCCTACAGAGTACCAAAAAAAGAAGAAAAGAATTAACAAACTGACTCTAGAAAATTGCTAAAAGAAATATATATCACCCCAAGCGGGCCAAAGTAATTCTTCTAAGACTCTTGAGTTGCTAGGATCTGAGTGTATCCCTCAAAATTAATATGTTGAAACTTAATGACTGCATTGGCCATCTTGCCACCACTGTAACAAGTACCTAAGATAATCAACCTGCAAAGAGAAATGGTTTATTTCTGCTCACAGATTTGGTGGTTCTAGTCCATGATCAGTTTCAGTCCTGTTGCTTTTAGGACTGTGGTAAGGCAGCTGTGGCAGAGAAAAGGTGCTCACCTCCTGGCCAAAGAGTCTAAGAGAGAAGAGACCAGAGACCTAGAATCCATGTCCTTAGTGACTTCAAGGCCTCCTGCTAGGGCTCCAGTCTTATAGTTTCTACCTCCCAAGAGTGCCAAGTTGGGGAGGTTTTCACAGGTGAGTTTTTGGCAGACAGTTCTAATCTTGACTGTAGCAATCACTAGACCTCATATGCATAGGTGGAGGCTTAGCCGGGTATGGTGGTGCACACACATAAACTCAGTCCTTGGGAGGCTAAGATAGGAAAAATGGAAGTTTCAAGATCAGCCTCAACAACTTAACCAAACTCTCAGCCACCTAGCAAGACCTTGTTTCAAAAATTAACTAATTCATTAATGGGCTGGAGTGCAGCTTAGATGTAGAATGCCTTTGGGTTCAATCTCTAGTGCCATATTTAAAAAAAACTGGTGGAAAATTTAGGAGGCGATTAGGTCATGAGAGAGAATGGAACCTTCATGACTGGAATTATTCCCAAGATAATCCACCCCACCCCACCCCCGGACTCCTTTTATCCTTCTGGCTTCTGTTATGTGAGAACACAGTAACAAGGTACCAGCTTGCAAGGAAAGAGAAGTCCCTCACCAGAAACCAAACACTGGTATTTCGTCTTGGACTTCTCAGCTTCTAGAACTGGGACAATAAATTTTTACCCTTTAAAAGTGACCAATCTCAGGTATTTTGTTACAGTAGTCTAAATAGACTAAGACATAAGATTTTTAGGGATGGTGCTAATATGCAGTTAGCACAGAAAAAAGACCCATGCAATCATTACAGAAAAAAGAACACAGTTTTTCTCTACTGAGACAGAAGCACACTTGATAAAATGAAACATCTGTTTGCAATGAAACAAGGGTAAATTCTTAATAATCTTTATAGAATTTGGAATAGATGAAGCTATATATTGAGATGACACTCGCTGGTGAGGCACTGGTGGATGCATTGCCACTAAATCAAGAGACAATAAGTGCCTGCTATTACCTCTATTTTAACACCTTGGAAATGGTAAAAAATAGCATAAGGCAAGAAAGGAAATGAAATTTGGGGTAAAAATTATATTATCGAATAGTACTCATTTTTTATTTTATGAATTAACCATTTCACTTAAGAGAGGGATGATCTTGGTGTCTCAATTTCTTTTTGTATCATGTGTCCTTTTCTAAAAGTTTCAGTGTCTTGAGAGCAATTGCCAAACATATATGAAAGGGAGAAAACTAAGGAAAATGTAGAAAAGTTAAGTATGGTTGGTCACATTTACCAAACCTATAACTTGAACATTGTAAAATTAAAATGACCCTTTATCCTCCTACCTACTTAAGGTTGTCATTCAAATACCACCTCTGAATTACCACCTCTAAGACAACATCCTCCACCTACAGCACTTTTTTGCCCCTTGCCATGTTTGATTAGCTTCTTGCATAACAAATATCACTACACCCAGGGAGGGCTGTGTGAGACATGAGGTGATGGAGGCAGCCTGCAGTGAGCTTATGAACAATCTTGTAGCCACTAGGGAGAGTCTTAGAACTTACCTTAAACAGATGCTGAGGCTGACCTCAAATTTGCAATCTTTCTGACTCAGCCTCCCAAGTACTGGGATGACAGAGGTGCACCACCATGCCCGGGTACCTTTTGTAGCACAGAAGTGATAGTATTTAGCAGGAATTTGTACTCTGTCTTATGTAAAGCAACAAGAAGGGAAAGGGGTATTTAGAAAGTTATTTCCACTGTGTCCCGCTTTTACTGTTATGGTAGTGTGTGATCCTTGTACAATTATAAAAAAAATTCACTAAGTAGAAAGCCATGTTAACTCTAGAGCAGCTTCACACATCTCTTGTTTAGTGTGTCTCTTGATTGCATGGTTTGTATATGTCCACTCCAGGAGGATGAAAATGACTATTGTATTTCTCAGAACATAGGAAGAAAGCAAGAGAGAGGAGAGATGAAAGAGGAGAGAGAAGAGAGAGAGAGAGAGAGAGAGAGAGAGAGAGAGAGAGAGAGAAGAAGAAGAAGAAGAAGAAGAAGAAGAAGAAGAAGAAGAAGAAGAAGAAGAAGAAGAGGAAGAGGAGGAGGAGGAGGAGGAGGAGGAAAGAGAGAGAAGGAGGAGGAGGAGGAAAGAGAGAGAAGGAGGAGGAGGAGGAAGGAGAGAGAAGGAAGAGAGAGAAGGAAGAGAGAGGAGAGAGAAGAGAGAGAGGAGGAAGAGAGGAGACAGAGAAGAGAGAGGAGAGAGAGAAGGGAGAGAGAAGCTAGAATAATAGAATAGAATAATTCAGGATTATTATATTATTTAGCAATTTTTTCAAGGTTTCTAGACAAGGAGAAGAGCAAGTTGTGTGTGTTCGTTTACTTTTGTTTGTTTGCAAACAGGCAAGCAGAAATCGGGAGTAAGGTTTTAGAAATGTTTAGCTCAACACATTGGTGAATGATACACCCCAGTGGAGATGTCCCAAGGACAACTGGATACACCGCTCTCCACCTGAGGGAAGAGCCTTAGATTGAGATACAAATGTGGAGAGTTGTCAGTTTATAGAAAGAAAGCCATGGGAATGAATGAAGTCATCTAGGGGTGAGATGACCAGAGAAGAGTCCCCCCAAATGAATCTTGAAGCACTGTCTCTTTTAGATGAAGATGAGACGGTGGCAGCATTGAACTGAAAATAAAGGGCTGCAAGAGTCCTGGGTGTGAGTCCTGTGAGGTCTGACTGTGAGGTCCTGCCATAAGGTCATGCCAGGGAAGGACTGTGAGGTCCTGCCATGAGGTGATGCCAGAGAAGGACCGAGAACAATGGAGCAAAAAAGAGAAATGCCCCCCTGACCATTGCTCTGC
Organism: Muscardinus avellanarius; assembly: GCF_963383645.1. Classification (NCBI taxonomy): domain Eukaryota; kingdom Metazoa; phylum Chordata; class Mammalia; order Rodentia; family Gliridae; genus Muscardinus; species Muscardinus avellanarius. The sequence continues at coordinate 8,704,340 of NC_137802.1, read as the reverse complement.
CCCAAGATGACCTGGTCACTAGCATACCGACCAGTGGCTTACACAACTACTCCTGGACTACCTGCCTTCCTTGTCCCATAAAAGCCCTTGGCTTGTAAGGAGGATGGCTTCCTGACTCTCATGGGCTCTCTCCCTGGTCAAATGCCTCCTTCCAGATTTTATTCTTAAATAAAACCTGTTCCTTGCTGTTGTGCAGTGTTTTCTTTGCCCCCATATACTCCAACATGGGGGGCCAAGAGAATGGAGAGGGGGAGAGTCCTAACCACGTGGAAGGCTTTGACCACGTGGAAGGATTTGACTCCTTTAGTAACATGAAGTTAGAAAAATAATGGTGATATTCAGCAGTGGGAATGTTATCAGTGACCTGACCAGAAAGAGTCAACAGAGTGGCATGATTGGAGAAGGTTCCAGACAGAAAGAGAGTAGGGTTATGTGCACAGCCACTGTATACAAGTCTCTGGGGCTGTAGATGCCTTCAGGAGAACAGGGAATAAGAGAAAGGAGTCCCTGTGGTCCAGGGAGACTCAGATAAGAGACAGATGCTTTTACTGAAGAGAATGAGCCCATAGGTGGAGAAATGGTGATTTAGAAGAAGAAGGAGAAACGTTGCAGAAACAAAGCTAATTAAGCAGGCAAGAGGGTCTGAGAGTCAATGATCAGAAAGCAGCTCACCCACCAGAACGGAGGGCGCCGGTGCTGATTTGAAGTATATGGCTTGTTTCTCTTCCATATGAGAAAGGAGATGCTGAAGGTTTGAGAAAGAGAAGGAAAATTGCTCTGCTAAGAGTTTGGACCCTAGAACTGACTTTAGAAGTGTAAGGTCCTCCATTCATGAGCTACTTAATATTCACTTGTTTGAAATGAACTAAACTGAAGCTGGGCATGGTGATTCACACTTGTAATCCCAGTACTTGGGAGGCTGAGACAGGAGGATCACAGGTTTGCGGCCAGCCTCAGATACTTCCTGTGGCCATCCACAACTTTGTGAGACCCTGTTTCAAAATAAAGGACAAAGCCGGGCGTGGTGGTGCACGCTTGTAATCCCCGGGCTTGGGAGGCAGAGACAGGAGGATCACGCAGGTTCAAAGCCAGCCGCGCTGGCTTAAGAGATCCTGTTTCCAAATAAAAATATAAAAAATAGGTCTGGGAGTGTAGCCTGGAGGTAGAAGGGCTTCCAGGAACCCCAGTACCACCAAAAAAAAAAAAAAAAGGATAAAAATAGGGCTCAGAGGTAGAATGCTCTTGGGTTCAACCCCCAATACTACAAAAGGTAAAAAAGAACTGAATTTAGCCCAGAGATAGTGCACATGCATGCCTGTAATCTCAGTACTTGGGAGGCTGAGGCAGGAGGATCATAGGTCATAGGTCAAGTCTCAGCAACTTAACAAGACCCTCAACAACCTAGTGAGACCTTGTTTCAAAATAAAAATAAAAAATAAAAAGAGCTGGGGATGCAGTCAGAGGAAAAATATCCAACCTCTGGAGAGGTTCAGTCTCCCACCACACACACACACACACACACACACACACACACACACACACACACACTGAACTGGCATTTTTCTGTACTTTTTCTCTAGCTGTGATGGTTTGCATAGGTTTGGGTGAGACGTCATTTTTCCTTGCATGTAGGCTTAGCATTGATGTTGTCTTCACTTCAGAGACATCATCGCTGAGAGGAGAGAGATCAAGGGACATGCGCAAATCTCACACGTAACTAGTGGTAGGTCCTGGGTTTTCTATCTTCTCTGTGAGTTTGTGCTTTGCATAAATACTTAAGTATCATGACGTTGGTGTCCATGTGCCCTTTTGATTTGTATTTCATTTATTTTTACTGTTTAAACATTCTCTAATTTTCTTAACCAGGGAGTAGAGAGTTGAGTCTGGAGTCTGGCTGTGCAAAGCAGTGATCATCTCTGCACCATTACCACTACTTTTGAATTTCTTTTGGATTGTTTCACGTAGGGCAATTATAATATACAGCACAAGCAAAAAAAAAAAAAAGAGCCTAACCACCGTTTACAGCATTACTCTAAATTCCAAGTTCTAAATCACTGGCTTTGAAATAAACTGTTGGCATTAATTTCATGGGCTGGAGATCTCCAAATATGGAAATCCAGTTAAATTCAAGTGCCCACTACATCAAGGTGCTGGCGTCTTTCCAGAGCATTGTCTTCATCCAGCCTAGCTAGTGTGTCTCTCTCCACAACTACAAATAGTCCAGACAATCTGGGACCCAGACACCTGAGGCTGGGGAAGATTCCTCCTTATGGCTTTCTTGTGTTCAGAAATTAAAAAAAAAAAAACACATTCACGGAGTGATGTCAAACAATCGGTATTATCATTCAAATGTCATTAGGTATATTTTCATTAAGCTTCATTTTTTTATTTTGAAATACTTTCTCATACATATCATATATTTTTCTAGAGCTTAAATGCAAAGTAAAAACATCATACATGTGGCACACGCTTGTAATCTCAGCATTTGAGAGGCTGAGACAAGAGGATTGTGGTTTGTGGACAACCTCAGCTACTTAGTGAGGCCCTTTACAACTCAGTGAGACCCTGATTTTTTTTTTTTTAATTAAGAATAAAAAATAGCCGGGCGTGGTGGCACACGCTTGTAATCCCAGCATTCGGGAGGCTGAGACCTGGAGGATCACGGTTCGCGGACAGCCTCAGCTACTTAGTGAGGCCCTCTGCAACTCAGTGAGACCCGGTTTCAAAAATAAAGAATAAAAAATAGGGCAGGGGGTGTAGCTCGGAGGTCGAATGCCCCTGGGTTCCATCCCCAGACCCACAAAAAAAAAAAAGAGCTGGGGGTGTAGCCCGAGGGTAGAATGCCCCTAAGTTCCATCCCCAGTACCCCTCCCACAAAGATATAAGGGTAACAATGACCACACAAGACCTATGAAAATCAGAACAAAACGTCAACCGCTCCTGTGGACCTGCATTCTGAGGACAAACTGGTGTAGATGAATTCCCCAGTGTGCTCAAAGAGAAAAAGGTTAGTGGGGCAGAAAAATGGCACTAGGAGAGTAGAACCCACCAGCCTACAAGATGATGATTCAAATTAAGGATTAAAACTGTGGGAAAGGCACTGGACCCCCAAGACCCAATTCTGACCAGTAACAAAAGAACAGGCTGGGAACCCCAGAAGGGATAAAAGCTCACCTCCTCAGAACTTCAATGGCTATTCCTTTTCAGGGGCTTCTCCTGTGTTTGGGAGATAGTCTGTCTTTCTCTTTCCTGTCTTTCTGTAGCTTGAAAATAAATTTTCATATTCTTATACCATTCATTAGTCCTTGGACTTCATTCAGTGAAATCTATGAGTCAGGAGCCCAGTAAGAGGAAGAACCCTATATCACCAGGAGACCTTACATTTCTAAAATCAATCAATCAATCAATCAATCTTGATTTTTAAAAATTTCCATGGAAAACTACTTGTAAACAATAGGTTGATTTGTTGTTGGTTTTTTTTCCCCCCTGACATTTTGGAGCAACAATATCAATACCATCTTCAAAGAATCAGGCCTAGAAGACTGCATGGGGACCAGGAGAGGGTGGGGGGAAACAGGAAGGTAAATCACTAACAGTATTTAAATTTTTCTCACATTTATTATTTTTTTTAAGAAATTTAAATCAAAAGCACCTAAAACCACACTCACAAAAAGCCAGCGGCACAATATTGCCATGGTAAGACTCGTTATATAGGACTGATAAGAATGTATTAACACCAGCATCATGGTCTGTCCATGACGCAAGAACGTGCCCAGTTCTGCAGTCTTACCCGAGTGAGAGTGCGTGGGCTTGAGTTTATTTTAAAGCTCAATTCCAAGATACCATGAACCCATCAGAATCATTTCTATACATGTTCATATAGACTCAGAGAGCTTTTTTCAGGAGCTGCCTCATGCAGAGTAATGAGACAAGGGACAAAGATTAATGTACTGATCTCCATTGTGCTGAATCTGTTATAAGATTTTTTTCTGTTTTGTTTTTTGTTTATTTATTCGTTTTTTTTTCCCCCTCTGGTATTGGAGATTGAGCCCAAAGGCAGTCTACCTCAGAGCTGTACCCATAGCTCTTCTTTCATTTTTTTGTTTCGAAACAGAGTCTTGCTAAGTTACCATGGTCCTCCTGTCTCAGCCTCCCAAGTACTGGGATTATAGGCTCGAAGCACCGGGTCCAGATGAAAGCTTTCTTTTCTTTTCTTTTCCTTTCATTTTTAAATTAGTTAAAAAATAGCTAAGTTGTCAAAAAGTGAAAACCAAGTCATATACTTGAAAAAGAGGGTTATAAAACATAGTTTGAAGAGCCTGTAGTAGGAAGATTTTGGTGATGAAGTTGATACTTCAAAACTAGAATCATCTCTAGTGCTGGGGGTAGAAGCTCACCTGTCCAAGGAAAGTCCAACTGACTTTCCCCCTTACCTTTCTGTGCAATGCATGAGCTGTGCCACTGAGAATCAGAGGAAACCAAAGATGTGCTCGGAGCCCAGTTAGAAGAGAAATGCCCTGGACCTGCCGACCCCTAAGCTTCCCAACTCACAGGTAAACAGAACGAAAAAGAAAATCATCATCCATCGGCAAGATTCGCAGGGAAAATTTGAAAAATAATTGGTTCAGTTAAAACAAGAATAGCAATACTACTTCTGGGTATCTACCCAAAAGAAAGGAAACCAAACTACCAAACTAATGCATGTGTTATCTATGTTCATAGCCGCACAATTCACCATAGCCAAACTATGGAACCAGCCAAGATGTCCATCAACAGAGGAATGGATTACAAAACTGTGGGATAGGTACACAATGGAATTTTACTCAGCCATCAAAAAAAACCTCAATTACATCATTTACAGGGAAATGGATGGAACTGGAGGACATTATGCTAAATGAGAATAGTCAGTCACAAAAAAAATAAGAAATCGTATGCTCTTCTGAATATGTGGAAGGTAGGGAGAAAATAGGTCATAGGAGGAACTCTAGATAAAGAAGGAGATCCTATAGATGAGCAAATAAGGCGACCTGACTGAGGGGATGGGAGGGGGGAAGAGGGAAATTCTCTAATGCATATAAGATACTGTAACAAACATATCAATATCAATCACTAAGCCAAACATGAGAATGAGGGATGGGGAGGGAATGGGGTGGGGATTGGGTAAGGGCTAACTGGGTGATGTGTGCATGTATGTCTCCACCATCTTGTATCCCATTAAGATGTATGACTACAATGCACCAATAAAAAATTTAAAAATTAAAGTGCCCTGAAAATATTTTTAAAAACCCAAGAATTTATGTTGACTCCTAATGAAATGCCAACACAATATGTTTGGATGGGCAAGGCTATTGGAAGTTGCATTTGCAAACTGTAACTTAAAACACAATGTTTCAGTTGGGTTTTCCCAAAAATGAGCCAAGGTAGCTCATGAGGGAGGTGGTCTCAGGAGACAAGAGTAAGAGACAGAAAGGTCGACCCAGGAGAGGAGAAGAAAACAAGACATGGTGGGCGAGGGGAGGCTCAATGCATCAGCATCCTCTGAAACCCATAAAAAATTCTTCTAGAACATTTCACCAGCAGTATGGCGACTGGGGCATTGCGTGCCTCCAGGTATGCCTGCGTGGGTGCATTCTGACCACCTCTCTCCAAGCCCACCCAGGTCTGATGCATCATAGCAGGCACTATTAGTGCAGAAGGGGAACTTGAGATACAGAGAAAGGGAATTTGAGATAGTAAAGATGAGCTCTCATGGAATTCTGTCCACTACTGCTAGGCTGAAATCAGAGGCGGGCCACAGAGTGGTACTCAAGGTACCGGATGTGCCTGTCATCTCATCCAACTCTACTCTACGTGTGTTCTAGAGATCACCGGGGCACCTCAATCTTGCTATCCCACAATTAAACAGTTACCAAGCCTGTTTAATCTTCAGTGCTTTTTTAAAGAAATGCTACACTGTCATTTTACAACATATTACAGTACAGAGTATTAGAAAACCACATGCACACAGCTCCTGGTACCCTCTCTACCAGGTCCCTCTTCCTTCTCTCACCCTCTCCAAGGATAACTTCGAGATTGGAATTTGTACTTTTGGAGTGCTTTGTGACAGACATCTTTATTATTTATTCACTCATCCATTTGATTATTCATTCATTTCTCGGTTGTGTTTTGAGTGTTAGCGATGCACCTAGCACCATGTAAGGTGTTTGGGAGGTAGCAGTGAGCAAAATAGATAAATTCTCTGTTATTAGGGGAGAAGACAGACAAAGAAACAAACAAAATATATACTTTGGCGTATGGTGATAAATATCACGGAGAAGCAATAAAGCAGAGAGAGGGTCAGGGGCAGCTTAGGGCGCTCAGGGAGGCGGGAAGACGAACAGAGGAGACCTGATATTTCATCAAGCTTGAATCTATTTAACCCAGTAAATTATCCCCATCTGGCTCCCTCTTAGAAAACCAATAAACAAGTTTATAGAAAAGTATAACTCTTTCTGTGTTGTCTCATTTAAAGATATTGGCTTATATTCAGGCCAATTCTGCCCACAGGAATTGATACCACCCCTCAGTATGAATCCAGGGTGCAGATTCTCTGAAGAGAACCCAGAGGTCAGATGTATCCCCGCATCTTCAAACACCTGAGCCTTTTCTGCATTTTGCAAATGGAAGATTTCAGCTTTGTGGATGGTATTCTGGCATCAGAAAACATCCTAGAAGCATTTTAAAAATATAAAGGTTTAATTATCAATCATCAGTAAACTTTGAGCTCTCACTCTATGCTCCAGATAAGCCTGGTGGCTGGTTTTATACCCTCACAAAAATCCCAATTTAGATATGGTAAAATGATCAACACTTGTAAACCATGAGGAAATGGCATGATTGAGAGCCCTGTTGTGCTTTTTTTCAACTATGTCGCCAACTAAAAGTAAATGCCCAAAGATTTGAATAAAAGCAGATGATAGAACAAAGGTTTCTCACAGGAGCTGGATTATAAGAAGAATCTTAAGGAATAGGTACATATTTGCAGAAGAGGCTCATAATTGTGTATTCCACTATGTGGAGCAGTGGATTTGGCCTCGTTTTGATGGAGGACATGGAGGAGAGCTGCCCGGAGAAGATGGTTTCTCCTGTGAAAAGCTGCATAAATTGGGTAGGGTTGGGTTTTTATATATCATGAGAAGGCATACAATGTTCATTAATCAGTCATGAGTGGGCACCTGATACACAACAGGTTCTCTGCTGGGACACAGAGACAGACACATAGTCATGGTTGAAGGGCCCAGAGAGGCTTTAAAAGGAGAAAAGAGATGATACACTCACAGGTGGAAGGCATCAAGAGTCTGCATGGACCACACTGGTATGAAACAGGAGCTCATGGGGTGCCAGTGGGAACAAAAAGGAAAAGAGAACACTAGTCAGTTCACACAAATAAGAAGTCAAGTGAATTTGGTAACTGACGATCCATGGGGATTGAAGGGAAGAGACAGTTTGGCCAGAATTAAAGCTTTTTTGAAAAATTTTTTATTGAACATAAATTGTATACATTAAAACTATACTTGATGCCCTCTCCCCCCTCCTGCCCCTGTTTTCCCTTTCCCCCTCCCACCAATGATTGTCCCGGGTAACCATGCCATATTCATAATTTTACACATATTCGGATGTGGACCCTCATTAATCAAGTTCAGCCTTCCTCCTCCTCTATCTTTCCATTCAAGCTTTGCTGGTATTTCCTCTCCATTATCTGGTGTACCACTGGTCTCCATCAACAGATGAATGGATTGCAAAACTCTGGGAAATACACACAATGGAATTCTACTCAGCCATAAAGAAGAACAAAATCATACCATTTGCAAGAAGATGGAAAGTCCTGGAGAGCATTATGTTAAGTGAGACCAGCCAAGCACAGGAGAAGGTACATATGTTTCCTCTAATATGCCCAAACTAGAATTAAAGCTTTTTAAGTCTGAGAAAACATTGGTTCAATGAATAGATATGTAAAAGATGTGGAGACAGGCTCATTCTTTAGGAAGAAGAGTGTTTTTGTTTTTTTAAACTCACTCAGAAGTAAAAGAGCATACTTTGCTCTGAGATTCCACTTCTAGAGAACTAACATTGGTGCCAGAAAGTAAGCTGAATATCTAAATTATCAAATATTCTCACACTGAGCCGGGCGTGGTGGCGCACTCTTGCAATCCCCACTCTTGGAAGGTGGAGATAGGAGGATCGGGCAGGTTCGAAGCCAGGCTTGCTGGCTTAAGAGACCCTGTTTCCAAATGTTTTTTTAAAAATGTAAAATAGGTCTGGGCGTGTAGCCCAGAGATAGAAGGGTTCCATCCCCAGTACCACCAAAAAAAAAAAAAAAAATACACTAATAAAGGGAAGTAAATAGTCATTATTCCTATTTGGCAGAAGAGGAAGGTAACTTAGTCAAATCATTCAGCTAGGAGGGTGGGATTCTGCACTAAGTCATTTTAACTCAAAAGCCTATCTTCTCTAAAATCTATGACTGTAACACAATAAAAATAACTAACTTTGTTTTCTGATTATAAAATAATATAGTCTAGTTAGTAATTATTAAAATTAAATTAAATTTTAATTTTCTGCATGCGCTAGTAAAACATGTGACTTGTAAAAATATTTAAATATGAAAGATAATGTTAACTGTAAAAAAAGTTCCAGTAACCTTAACCCCCCAGAAAAAACAACAACATAAGCAATATTTTATATATTGTTATAGGTTGAATTATGTATTAATTTAGTTTTAGAATAAGTCTTATTTTCTTACCATTACACCTTGTTTCTTTGTGCTTCTTTGTATAAAAGATCATTCATGTAGTTCTGTGTGGTGAGTAGCCATTTACCACAATCTTAGGTATGTGTTAAGTGACTTCTGTTCTTTATGAGGGAAAGGAATCCTCCCCTAGCTCTTATTCCTTGGATAATCTAAGTCTGGTTTAACCTATTTCTATCAATTTCCACATGTGCAGCCTTCAAATAAATATCCTCAAAAATTCAGCTCAAGCTTCTGTCACCAGATGAATGGACAACAGAGCTCTGGTACATACATACAATAGAAACTTACTCAGCCATAAAGAACAAAATCGTGTCATTTTCAGGAAAATGGATGGACCTGGATGAGTCAGTCTCAGAATGTTCAGAATGTTTCCTTCTTATGTGGAAACTACACAGAAATTGGGAGGCAAAAGAGATTTCAGATAAAAGAGGAGAGAGTCCAGTGGAACTGTGGAAGAGATCTGGGGGTCGGGGGAAGATATGATGAAGGCAACAGTTCAAATCATGCTATGAACCTACACAAAATTATTAATAAAATGCATGGGGAGGGGAGGGAACAGGGTAGGACCTGGAGAAAAACACACCAAGCACTGTATGCCCCAGTATGTCTCTATCACTCTGAACTTCATTATGATGGATAATGACCAATGCACCAATAACATTATATTAAATTTTTAAAAAATAAGCCGGGTGTGGTGGCGCATGCTTGTAATCCCAGCATTTGGGAGGCTGAGCGTGAACAGCCTCAGATGCTTAATGAGACCCTCCGCAACTCAGTGAGACCCTGTTTCAAAATAAAGAATAAAAAATTGGGCAGGGGGTATGGCTCGGAGGTAGAGTGCCCCTGGGTCCCATCCCCAGATCCACACACACACACAAAAATTTAAATATAATCTATTGCTGGGCGTGGTGGCACATGCTCGTAATCCCCGTGCTTGGGAAGCGGAGACAAGAGGGTCACACAGGTTCGAAGCCAGCAGCGCTGGCTTAAGAGACCCTGTTTCCAAATTTAAAAAAGTATAAAATAGGTCTGAGAGTGTAGCCTGGAGGTAGAAGGGTTTTCAGGAACCCCAGTACCACTAGTAATAATAATAATAATAATAATAATAATAATAATAATGACAACAACAACAACAACAACAAATATATATACTCTTACCCTGTCCTCATGGATGAGCTTTTTTTTATCTGTAGCTGACCCAACCTAAATTTGTATGGACTTTCTTGATCAACCTTTAAATTCATTTCTAGCTGATATCCCCAGACTCCCAATCTCACATTCAAAACACCAGGTATGAGGAATGTGTTTACATGGAAAACATAAGTCAAACAATATGTTGTTTTCATAGAGATAAGCACACTCTGATGGAATAACAGGGAGAAAGGGGTGGAGCAAGTTGTATGCTTCAGTCAATCCAAACTTGATATGATTCACTGCACCAGTACAGGAATTACAGCAGTCCTGTAAAGGGGGGGGGGGGGTGTCTTACTTTTCACAGGGAAGACAAATTAAGACGTGAACAAACACAATTAGACTGTCATAGTACAATGTAGAAATCAATCAACTGAGGAAATGGAGTATGTCCGGGGAGCCTCTTTCAAAAGAGTGATTAGAAATAGTTCCTTTGAGCTGAGACCTCAAGGATAGGAAAAAACCTTGGTCTTCTGGTCTATTACCTGCTCGTTTATTCCAACCTGATCTTTTCTCCATGCCCACTACAAGGGAGTGAAAATGCACTAGATCAAATGGTATCTTTAAAAATGTGCTGTCTACACACAGTGGAGTTTTACTCAGCCATAAAGAAGAGCAGAATGATGTCATTTGCAGGAAAGTGGATGAGACGGGAGAGCATTATGCTAAAAAGAGATCAATCTCTGAAAATCAAGGGCTGCGTGTTTTTCCTTTATTTGTGGAGGCTAGAGAGAAAATAGGAAAAAATATGGATCTTGTGAAAATTAGGAGAGAGACCAGTAGAGGTACGGGGAAAGAAGAGAGAGAATGTGATGCACAGATGTGACTATTTTCTTATGAATTTCAGTATCATGCATTGGAAGATAGGGGGAGGTGTGAAGAGAGAAACAGACCAAATAAAGTGTGACCATAAAAATAAATTACTGTGAATCTATCACGTAAAATTATAATGCATCAACAAAAAATTTTTCTAATTTAATTTAATTTTTTTTTTGCGGGTCTGAAGATGGAATCCAGAGGCATTCTACCTCCGAGCTACACCCCCAGCCCTATTTTTTATTCTTTATTTTTGAAACAGGGTCTCACTGAATTGCGGAGGGCCTCGCTGAGTAGCTGAGGCTGTCCACGAACTGTGATTCTCAGGTCTCAGCCTCCCAAATGCTGGGATTACAAACGTGTGCCACCACGCCCGGCAACAAAAATTACTTCAAGAGACAAAAATATAAACCAGATAAAAAAAATTATAGCCAGGTATGGTGGTACACATCTGTCATCCTAGTCCTTGGGAGTCTGAGACAGGAGTCTCAGCAACTTTACAAGACCCTGCTTTAAAAAGAAAAAAAAAAAAAGGCAAAAGGGCTGGGGATATAGCTCAGAAGTAGACTGCCTTTAATTCAATCACCAGGACCAAAAATAAACAAATAGTCATATTTGAAAACAATCTTATCTTCAGAGTGTAAGACGAACCCAGCCACTCTGAAGCAAGACCAGGCTCCCTACAAATCCTACTGTAAAGAGTGTCCTTTCTTACTCTCCGGGTCCTAACAGATAACTTTCTGACTACTCAAGGTCCCGGCAGATAATAGGGTTTAACATAGATCAAAAATGGCTCAATGGACTTTAATTTAAAAATAAAAAAACATTCAAAGAGGTGTGGGCACATTTAAGGGACATGCTCAGAGGTGTTGATACTCCCAGAGAAGCCCAAGAGTTAGGAGCTGTTTATCCTTAAACCTGAAGGGATAAGAGGAGAAGGGAGTGGTGTCACTTAGAATTGGCGGGTGCTGAGTGGAATGAAGGGAGCAGGGAAGAGAGATTTTTCTTTCACTTGACACCAGCCTCCTGCTGTGATTTCACTATCAAATCCCAGGGAAAACCTATCTGGAAGTATAGAAGAAACAGGCCATAGAGGGGCAGGCTTCTCAGGGCAAAGGATGGAGCTCTGGGGCGGGGGCACGAAGGGCTCAAGGAACATTCTATTCATATTCGACGTGGATTCTGCGTTTCTTTGCTTTTATCGCAAAAACTGCCCACTCGTGCCATCACCTTGAAAGTCGGCGTAGAGGTGTCTCACAAAGGCAAACGTAACTTTACTACAAAAAGGTACCACAGATTCTTATTTGCTAAAATCAACCCCAGAAAGACAAAAAAATGCATTCACACAGCATTCGGGAGGCTGAGACAGGAGGATCGCGGTTCGCGGACAGCCTCAGCTACTTAGCGAGGCCCTCTGAACTCAGTGAGACCCCGTTTCAAAATAAAGAATAAAAAAATAGGGCTGGGAAATGGAACTGTCCTGTATGGTTCCGTTGTGGTGATTGGGTGTTTTTGCTAAAATTCACGGAGCTCTACACGAGAAGAGGTGAACTTTTCCAGAATTAAACAATATCCCGAAGAGCCTGACTTAACAACCACGACAAAAGAATCATTATAACATTATCACACACCTTGACCGCTGTTTACTGATGGTTGTAGTTTCTCTGTCACCGATAAAATGGAATGGAACTAGGGTAAACTGCTGTATACATCACTGAGTGTTGAAAATCTGTCAATATCTGTAATTTCATCTCTTTCCTGGTGACCAAGAGCTTCAAAGAAGTAACTCCATATGACTATGAAAACCAAAGGCTTCCTCAAGTGCTGTGTGTAGGGGAAAAACATCTCACCTCCCTGTGAATGACTGGGGACCCTATAACAAAAGGCAGACTAACAAGAGAAAACCACTCGCCTTTACCTACTATGGGCTTTACATAACACAAGCCCCTTCAGAAACGAGGTCCAAGGAAGCCTGTGTATTTTCCTGCTAAGTTTGAGGCAGAAATGGGCAGTTGTGGAGAAGTATGTTTGAACGATGAAGGTGTGGGGTTTTTTTTTTATATACATTGGAAAGAACTTTACAAAGCTTGCTTGCTCAGATTCTTTTCTGAGACCCTGTGCCTCAGAGATAAGTATGTCTCTGTTCTCTAGGTTTAAGCTGGGCACCTCTGGAATGAGGATCTTCTTTACAAGAGAAGGGTGATAGAGAGTGACCTTTCTATTTCTACAGTGGTGCGTGTATGTGCGTGCGTGCGTGCGTGCGTGTGTTTGTGTGTGTGTCTTAATGCCAGGTTTGGTGTGGTGTGCCCTGAACATCTGAATTTTTATCATCTGAATTATCATCTGAATTTTTTCCATCTTGGTTCCTTCATGGAGCACCCCACACCTCCTTCTCAGTGCCCCCTCTGCCAGACTAGGTCCTTTAGCACACAAACCAAAAACTGCCTTCCCAAAGCTCACAACCCTTCCCCAATTTCTGCCTCATCTCGCAGCCCCTTCACAAAAATAATCGCTATCTACTCAAAGCCTTCTCTGCCTCCTCACTTCTATTTCACGCTTCGATATGCTTCTGAAAAGTCTCAAATGTAAAGAAGATCACAAAATAAAGTAACAGACTCCATGTTTCCAAAACCCAGACTTAGCCGGGCGTGGTGGCGCACGCTTGTAATCCCAGCGTTTGGGAGGCGAGACAGGAGGATCGTGCAGGTTCAAAGCCAGCCTCAGCTGGCTTAAGAGACGCTGTTTCCAAAGAAAATATAAAATAGGTCTGGGAGTGTAGCCCAGAGATAGAAGGGCTTCCAGGAACCCCAGTACCACCAAAAAGAAAAACAACAGACTTAACAGATGTTAACACTTAGCTTAAGATCTTTATTTTCTTAAGAAATAAAACATTACCTATCTAATTGAATCCCCCTTTGGATTCCTTCCCAATCCTATTATCCATTAATTCCTCAGAGGTCATCTCTATTTTGAATTTGATATGCATTGTTCTCATTCATGCCTGTTTGGTTTTATATTGTACTGAATCTACATGTGCCCATAAACGATATATGGTATTATCTAATGTGTATTTAAACTTTATATAACTAAGATCTTACCCTGCTTAGCATTTCAGTTGCTTCTTGCATCTCTTCTTTGCAGTTTTGTTTTTCTTGCTGGAGTATGTTCTTTTGTGATTCTTTCAAAAAGAGTCTATGGGGATATGTTTAGCATTTCTTAAAAGGCAGTAAAATTCGATGTTGTCTGCACACATTTTTTTTGTTGTTGTTCCGAATACAGGGTTCTGTTTTCAAGCAATTTTCTTCAAACAGTTATGTGTATGGCTCATTTATCTTTCTGCATCTAGTATTGCCACTAAGACACATGATTTAATTTTAATTTCCTATCAGGCTCCGTGTGTGCATATGTATGGAGGGCGTTTTTATCTCTCTTTTGGGTATGAAGATCCTTCTAATTGCCCTTGGCGTTCTAAAATTACATTTGCAAAGGTGAGGGTCCTTCCTCATGTTATCCCATTCTTTATACTTGAAGCTAAATCTTTGATTGGAAAAAATATATGCCTTATTCTTCTTGCCTGAGAATTTCTTCCACTGTACTTCTGCTATACTCTGTTTCCAACACTTTTCTTAGGTTAACATTGGACTTTCTAGACCTGCCATCTCTTTCTTTATATTTTTCAGGGGTATTGGCGGTTGCACCCTGTGGGACTTCTACCTCTTATCTAGACCCCCAGCCCATTTTTTTTAAAAATTATTAAACGGGCTCTTGCTAGGTTGCCAATGCTGGCCTAGAACCTGCGATCCTCCTTTCTCAGCCTTCCGGGTATTGGGGTCATAGGCATGCACCATCACGCTCAGCTTTTCTTTACCTTTTTACAAGACATTTCATTCCTTTGGTCTCATCGTCCGTGAGAACCATTGGGATCTATTCTCCATTTTATCTAATATTGCCTTCCAAACAATCTATTAGGTAAAGGGATTTTTATTTTGTTTTCTTTTTCGTTTTCATTTTGACCATCAAAGATTTTCAGTTCCCTGATCTCCTTTTTATTCTTCAGCAAACAGATCTTGCATTTCTATGAAGCCCACGCCCTGTCCATCTTCCACCGACTCTCTTTTCTCAGATGAACCACCCTTTGCATCTCTCCTTTCAAGGTGTTCACTTTCTTCAAGTGTGCTTGCATGGGGCCATGAGGATCATGCCCAGATTTGGTCTTTATGGAGGAAATGAGGGGCTGCTACCCAGTGGGAGGCACCGGTTGCTGCTGCTGGGCTGTCTGTCCTGGGTGTCACCCACATCTACACGGTGGCCATTCTCTCTCTTAGACGCCCCTAAATATCACCTGTACTCACCATCTGGCCCAAGGTTCTATGCCTGGGAAGCAAGCAAGATGTTAGGGGGTCATCCCACTTGGCTGAGCTCTCTGTCTGAACCCCACTTGCTTCTGACATCCACACACATGGACTCATGTCTCTTGCTCTTTATATTTGAGAATACGACTTTCTTATTCAAATCAAACACACCTCATCTACTTTTTCCTATCTTTCCATGATGTGACATGATTTTGCCTAAAATGGACATTACTTTTTGTATTGCTTTTCAAACTATACCGAATTTGCCCAGTACCCTTTTCTACAGTGTCTATGGATTATTTATTAATTTTTTGTTTTCGTGGTACTAGGGTTCCTGGAAACCCTTCTACCTTCGGGCTACACTCCCAGCCCTATTTTTTATGATTTATTTTGAAACAGGGTCTCACTGAGTTGCAGAGGGCCTCACTAAGTAGCTGAGGCTGTCCACCAACCAAGATCCTCCTGTCTCAGCTTCCTGAATGCCGGGATTACAAGCGTGCGCCACCACACCCAGCTTTTTATTTTTATTTTCAAACAGGTGTAGAAGATCAAGAAATAACCGCAGTCTTTTGCTTCTGGACATTGCTTGCTTTTAGGGTAAAATGCTAGCTAGCCTGGTTAATGCCATTTTGTGGGCCAGCTCCATTTTGCTGTGCAGCTGAACTCAGTTTCCAGTATAAACCACCGTAGATCCCTAGCAGAGCCATGACAGGCTCCACAGTTGCAGAACTGGTCAGTTTTGAAACCCGGAGCTGGGGTGGAAAATTCCTAACTACCCTAGGTGCCATAAAGCGATCAAGGATCATTAAGGGCCACTCTGTTCCTCAAGATAACCTCTGTGGAAAATTCCTTTAGAATAAGATAATTCCTTCGAAAACCACGACCCCTGCAACCAAACTGTATAAAACCAACCTCTGGACAGGGGCTCAGGGTCCTTGTCAAGATTCCAATGTGTTGGAAGAAACTTGGACCCTAGTTCAAGCTAGTTCCCCAATAAACCCCTTCCTGTTTTTGCATTATTGTGTGTGTGGTAGTGGTCTCTTTCACCCTGAGGTCCCGGACTTTGAGTATATCACAGGGTCTTGCCAAGTTGCCAAAGCTGGCCTCAAAGTTGCGATCTTCCTGTCTCAGCCTCCCATGCACTGGGATGACAGGTGTGCACCACTGCACCTGGCTGAATACAACTTTGAAGATATTCGAATCAGAACCTCGTTTTTTTAGTCATCTGCAAAAACCATCACACAAAAACATAGATAAAAACTGCAATATGTGAAATGAAGGTCAACATCAAGGAGCCGTAAGGGTTAAAGGGCCTCACCCAGCTGAGAATGGAGTGTGTTCTAGGCAGGAAGGAGACAGGGCAGAGCCAGGAGAAGCCAACACAAGTCACAATGGAGGAATTAAAAAGGACACATTGTCCACAGGGTGGAGCCCCAGGGAAAGTGCCTTCCTCCTTCACCTCCTTTCTTACCATTGTAGACTGTCTACGGTCCAAGCACCGTACAGATACCAACTTGTTTAAGTGAAGAGGTGGAGTTAGACAGGGGCCATGCCCAGGAAGACACTGAAGCTGTACAGATGATTGTAGCTTTCATTCTATAAACCACAGGAGTCATGGAGAGCAGTGTCGTGCCCAGATGTGCACCTTAAAGATGTCATCCCATTCCATTTCAGAGAATGAGAAGACATGAGCTGGCTGGAGAAGCAGGGAGACCACCAGGAGGCTACGTCCAGGGCAGATATCCTTAGTGGAGTCCTGACTGTAATGGACATGCATTCTTGCTATAAAGCAAAGTGAAAAGGTGCTGGCTGTCCATTTCGGAAAATTTGGTAAATTTTGTGAATGAAGGGGACACAGATACGCTGGAGAGTGAACCTAGGGGCATTCTACTACCTCAAATCTTTTCGTATGTTATATTTCAAGACAGGGTCTCACTAAGTTGCTAAGAGTCTCAACTAAGTTCCTGAGATTGGCCTCAAATCTGAACACTCAGCCTTATAGGGATATTAAAGGTGGCAAAAGAAGGTCATAGAGAGGGTAGGTATGATCACAGTAGATACATGCATGCACGGAAAAGTCACAGGGAAACCCATTGGTTTGTGCAATTAGCATGATTGAATAATTAGAATAAAAAAGAAATATAAGGAATAAGTATTAAGTAGCGTGACTAAGATTTAAATTAATAATAACCCCCTAATTAATATCCTTAGTTTTGTTTTTGTTTTGTTTTTACGTGGATCATTTTGAAAATGGCATACATTCAGACAGTGCTTGGTGCCCCCCAACTTCCCCTTCCCCCCTCCCAAAATGAGTGTCCATGTTGACCTTGCTACATTCATACTTTCATGCATATTTGAATGTAGCTCCTCCATTAATCAACCTCAGCCTTCTTCCTCTCCTGCCCTTCCATTCTAGCTTTTTCTATCTGAAACATTATTAATTTTCACCTACCTTTCTCTAATCTCTGAGTTTATTTTCAAACACCTTGAGCTAAATATTAGCAACCATTTCCCTTGTCTAATGGCTTTGCTTAAAGCTATGCGTTTTCCTGTGATTACTGCTTTGACCACATCTCAGATTTCGATATGCGATGTGCTTAATAGCTTTGTGAAATCCCAGAGTGCCTGCTGCCTTTCCAGATGTGGCAGACGATACCAGTTTTATGACTCTAATTTCATTTGTGTTTTCTAATCCTACACTTTTGACAGAGGCTTAAAAGACTGCATCTGGTAAGGCCAATTTCTCTTCTGCCTGGAGAACAAAGTGGGATACGCCTTTCTCTTCCCTTTGTCTTCATCAAAGACAGAGCACATCTTGGTGTCAACTTCACAAAACTGGTTAGAAACCATCATGCCCTCATCTTTAAGCCTCTTCCGAATTGAGATATCCAGAAACACACCTTATCCCAATCAGATTATCTTAAAATGTGCTGAAACCTTTTAGGTACTCTTTTTTTTTAGGTTTCAATACTCAATATTCAAAGAATGAAATGACATCAGGGAAGTTATTGCTATAGTGCAAGATGTTGAACGGGTGAATAATCAAAGTCAGATGGGTTTCTTGGAAGTGAAATCGGTTTACAGTTCAAACACGGAGCCTGGGTGGAGACGCAGGACCGGGGGAGACATTGAAATGCATGGGAGTCAAGGGGGATGGTGGGAACAGCTTCGGGATATGAGGCTCAAGGAGCAGGTGAGCCTGAGACCAGTGAGGGAGGAAGATCAGAGGGACAGTGTTCAATCTGCAGAAGGCCCGTTAAAAATTTTAATGACAGATGCATAATGTACCCGGCTAAACTTCTTTTGTTGTTCACATGTTTACCCATATCCCCATTATTGCTCGGAAGCCTTTCATTGTTTGGCTGCATCCCTTGCTACCTGATACACTGGAAACCACAAAAGTTGTGAAGAAAGACTTCTCAGTGGAACAAGGGAGTAGTCACGAATCACTAGGATAAGCAGCCGCGTCCCAGAGCCAAAAATAATAATAATAATAATAATAATACTTTCTCTTGGAGAGACTCTGCCAATTTGACATCTTTTACTCTTGGACTTTGTGGCAACTCGCCATAAGATGCCTCCCGTAGGTCTTGCTGTGTCTAGGGTCAAGATCAGGAGGTGGGTTGTAATTCCACTCCTTCCTCTTGGTTGGTTGGATCCAGTGACTCACTTACCCGACAGGATGTGGTGACCGTGTTGTTTCTGTGACTTCATAGGAGGGTCATAAGGAACCTTGTAGTTTTCAGGCAAGTTTCCTGGTTGGCTCAGTCTCATGAGCATCCGGTATGCTACAGGAAACCCGCACTACATGGAAATTCAACCTCAGGCGAGTTTCAGAAAACCTTCTTGGCCATCCAACTCGTTTTGACTTTTACTCAACTACAGTCTCATCCAAAACTGGTCTGATACTCTCACCAAATGAGAAGCCAGCTCAGCCCTGTCCATCACTGAGCCACAAGAAAGAATAATAAGTCGTTTCATGCCACAAAGCTTTAGGGGAGTTTTTCATACAACAAGAGATAACCAGAAGACTCTTCTCTGCTTCAATGACCCCCTAAAATGCCTTTATGAAGGACAAATATATTCTTTACATCTTTAGACGCAGAATGCCTTCTTTGGGGTTAAAGTCAAACCATGCTGACCAGGAGTAATCACCCTATCAATATTTCTGCTTTGATCCATTATTAACGCTACGTATTGCTTAAAGGGCAATATCATTTCTGGATTCTTATTGAAGACGAAGACACTTCGTTTTTATTCCCACTTATCACTCTGTGGTAATTATGATAAATCTCCAGGCTCCAGTTTTAGTAAAGTGCTGAGTTTACTGTTCAACCGAGTTGTTGTTCAACTCAACAGATGTAAATCAACTGTCTTTTATGTACTGCTACAGAGACTATAGGGCATACAAAATAAATGAGATTCCACTCTCAAGGACCTTTTAGTACAAAAGAGAAGATAACTCAAATATAAAGACACTGTAATTCAAGAAATAAAGCGATGGGGGCCAAGCACAAAAGTCACAAAGTCACAATAGAACTCAAAAGAGAGAAAGGACAAGTGTCACTTGAAAAAGTATCCAGAGGCAGGAGAGGGAAGAGGACGATCTAATTTAAGTCCTGGATCTGCCATTAACTTGGCAGATATCAGAATGGGTAATGACACAGAGGTGAATGTCATCAACCAGAGGCATTCATAAGTGACAGAACTGGAAATTAGCCTCAGTTGAGGTTCTCACAGGGCTGTGAGAACTAAGAAGTCATTAAAGATGGGTCCTACAGTTGGTACCGCGAACATGGGTCAGGGACTTGAACCAAGATAATGATGATAGAAATGGAAAGGAAGAGACATACCCAAGCGGTACTATCTGCCATAGCTTGAATTAACAGGATATTATGTCGGTTGAATGGGGAGTTAGTTGCATAGTGGAATCCAATATGATTGTGCAGTTCCAAATCTGAGGATAGAAAAAATGATGTCTAACCAATAAAAAAAAATCCAAAGCTAGGAAAAAGAGCTTATTTGATGAGGCAGGTTGGTAATTTAGATTTGTACAGATGGATCAAGTTCAAAGAAAGTTTGAAAAAAGAAAACCCTTGAGGCCACATCACATCCTATCTCTGAAACAAACCTAAAGAGACTCACTTCAGTGTAGCAGGATTTTGTTAATGTTTTTTCTTGTTTGTTTTTGTAGGTGGTTTGAGGATGGATGGGGTAGGGAGAAACTGGCATTTATTGTTTACCACACATCAAACATTCTATCAAGCTTTTTCTTTGTAAATACACATTGTGTTATTTTTCTCACACCACCACCACGAGGTGCCAATTACTTCTGTTATCCACAGCATATGAAATAAGACCTCTTTGGTGAATGATTATGTTCATCCCCCTGTCGTAAAGTAAAAACCAGGTGATGTTATCCGAGAGCCTAGCTTCATGTCTGGCACTCATAATGGGTACCCGACAAATCATAGTTTGAAACCCTCATCTGTTTACCAAGATGCCCTCCAGAGTTACTGACTTTGAAAACTAGGATTTTAATATAGTAAGCAGTTTCTCCTTCCCACAAGGTCTTTGGTGCCAGGCACATCTTCATTTCTCCACTGTGGGTGACTTCTTTATCTCCGATCTCTCCGTTCCCCGAACACTTACCTCTCTCCCCTTGTTTCTCTCATCCTCACCCCACCCTCATATCCCTTTAAGCCTTTGCTGCAGTGGTGGGGTTTAATCATGACAAATGTGTATTGGATTTGAGGCTACGGTTAAGTGCTTGTTGGGAATTTGGTGGAGGCCCACCCACACACCCATCTCATTTATAACTTACGTCACTCGAATGGAGACAGCTAAAAACAGAAAGATTACAGTCACCCACCATTCTCTCCAGCTATTCTCAAACACCAGAGAGGCAGAAGGCTCATCTCTGGGCACTTTTACAGCAGTGAATTGTAGCTCATCAGAGCCAATCGCTCAAGCCATTTGCTTTAATCTAAACCAGAATTTCTCATCTCCCCTTTTATGATCTCTGAGAAGAGGTTGATCAGCATGGCCATATGTTATGGTTCTAATGAAAACAGTCAGAGCCTGGGGATTATTAATCACCTGGCCTTATCAACCATTAAAGGAAAGTCTTATTATCCAAAATGCATGTTTTTTCCCCCTCAGAATTCCAGAGATTAAAAACCCAGCAGAGATGAGAAGTGACCTACAAATCTGATTGTGTTGGAATTTGAGAAACGAATTTTGTCTCACCAGTCTTTTTTTCATTACACCCTTCAAAGGAGTTTCAGATAAAATATTCGGCCCTAAACATGGTTGTCTTGGGTTGCTTCTCTTTTTTCCTCTTGCCATTCTCAGAGTTTAATGTGAATCCTGGAATTTTAGAAAATTCACAGTAGCTTCAATTTGCTTTATAGTGTTCAGAGGCTGTTAGACCTCCTAAGTAATATTTCATGATTACATACGAGTCAACCACTGGGCAAAAACTATCAAACAGCTCTTTCTTTTCTCTTCTTTCATTATCTTTATTTTTTCTTTCTTTCTTCTTCTCTCTTTTTTTTTCTTTTTTTTTTTTTTGCGGTACTGAGGTTGGAACCCAGGGACATTCTATCTCCAAGCTACATCCTCAGCCCTATTTTTTTATTCTTACTTTTTAGAACAGGGTCTCACTGAGTTGCAAAGGGCCTCACTAAGTAGCTGATGCTGGCCGCGAACCACGATCCTCCTGTCTCAGCCTCCTGAATTCTGGGATTGCAAGCGTGCATCACCAGGCCCAGCTTCTTTCCTTCTTATTTTGAGACGGGATCTCACTAAGTTGCTGAGTATCTCTCTAAGATGTCCTCTAATCTGCAATCCTCCTGTCTCAGGCTCCCAAGTACTGGGACGTTAGGTCGATACCACTGTGCCCATCTTCCTCCCTCCCTCCCCTTTCCTCTTCTTTTTTGGGGTTGCTGGGTCTAGATCCCAGGGCTTTGTACATGCTAGGCCAGTGTTTTACCACTGACATATATAATGAGCCCCCACATTAGCCACTTTAAATAGAGTAAGCACAGGCCTGAAGGAATTTGGAGTGTGAAACATGTAGATCTGGGGAAGAAAGTTCCAAGCATAAGGAGTAGAAAGATCAAGCAGCCTGGGTCATGAGCATCCTTGGTGACCACAGGACATGCCCATTATATAGGCTCCAGATGAAAGAGGGCAGTAGCCAAGTAAGGGATTCAGAGGAATGAGATGAGTCACTCCATCAGCCCCAGAAAACTGCCCTGGGCCTGAACACAGTGCTGGACAGGGTTAGATTGAGGGGGACGGTGGCAGGGAGCTGGGTATAGGAGCCACAGCCCCTCTGGAATCCAACAGCAAAGAGAGCAGAGCAGGCAGGCCCTCAAAGAGCAAGAGTCCTTGACTCTGATCCTTGCCAGTCTAGGCAAGTGTTCAGTCCCAAACCGTGTATGAGGCTGAATTGAAGAAGGAATGGAAGAACCTGGTTCTCAAAGGTATTCGATATCACAGCCACCAGCCCCACATGATAAATCTGCGGCAGTTTGTTGCTAATTCAGCGCTATTCTCATCTCATGAACTTGGCAGCCGAAGCCCCTGTTTAAATCTGGGAGTGTTTAACACCCCTTCTCCAGAGATTTGATTCAATAACGCTAGGGTAAGACTCAACTAAGAATCCTGGTTTTTACAAGGCTCCACTAGGGAATTTAATGTGTCTCTAGGCATTGTGCTATAAGTCCACACCCTGTGGCCAGCTGTGTGTGAATTCCAAGAAATTCCAAGAGGACTGTCTATCCGGGCCACCAGTTTTCTTTTTCTTCTCCCTCCTCCTCCTCCTCCTCCTCCTCCTCCTCCTCCTCCTCCTCCTCCTCTCCTTCTCCTTCTCCTCCTCTCTTGCTCCTTCTCCCCCTCCCTCTCCCTTCCCCCTCCTCCTTCCTCCTCCTCCTCCTCCTCCTCCTCCTCCTCCTCCTCCTCCTCCCCGTCGTCGTCGTCGTCTTCTTCTTCTTCTTCTTCTTCTTCTTCTTCTTCTTCTTCTTCTTCTTCTTCTTCTTCTTCTTCTTCTTCTTCTTCTTCTTCTTCTATTTTTGTGATACTAAAAACTGAACCCAGGCGCATACTACTTCTTAGCTACACCTCCAACCCTGTTTTATTTTTATATTAAAACTGAGTCTCACCAAGTTGTCGAGGGAACTCACTAAATCGGCTTACCCCTTGATAATATGATTCACAACTCACCCTTTCGTGAAAGGGTTTTGACTCTAAACATAGAGGAATGTAATATATCTTGGAAGAGCCAAGGACTTTGTCTTCTAGTTTCTTTGGCTCGAAGTAATTCCCGTAAGTAAGATATCCAAACATTACATTTTCCCGTGGCTCACCCTTTTTGTGTTTTAATTCACAACATCTCCCCACAACTCTCGTTTAATATTTGGGTGGCAGTATGTTTCTCCATGCTTAGAAATAAGTCCTCCACGGCCATTATAACTATAAAGTACAGCTGCTAATGGCATGCAATCCAGGTTTTCCAGAATCTCAGGAAACATCAAAATTTTCCCTTGCCAGAATGAGTGGGTGGAAAGAAATGGGGAGAGATGCCTTCTGATCCAGCGTGTGAGCTGAGGAACGGTGAGTGGTTTGGATTTATGAACTGTGAGCATCCTCCTCGGGAGCCTGCATGGCCAGGAGTGAGGTCATCGGAGAGCAGGTGTGCGCCTCCCCGACAGGTGTGTGCAGAGGAGGCTTTCAGCTCAGGCTCCGTGGCTACGTGGAGCAAATCAGGGCAGATGTTGGGTGAAGAAATTCTCGGTAATGGTGTTAAGTCAACACAAATGTTCTCCTGAAGGAAATTGCTAGGGCTTAAAAATCATCGTCACGTGGTTGGGAAACTTATTTCAGGAAACCGACATGAATCTGAATGGGCGAAGTCGGAGATCTGAGAATTTATGAAAAGTCAGAGAATTCTTCAAACTAGGTTGGGTAAATTTCTAAAAAAAAAGTATGGTTTTGTTGATCTTACTTTCTCTAGGGTTTGCATACAAATGTAGAAAGGGATTTAAAAGTCCAAAGGGCTGTCTCTGTTACTCTTCTTTCCATTTTTATAACAAAGGGATAATAAGGTTTAGTTGTGTGTGGTGGCACATGCTTGTAATCCCAGCACTTGGGAGGCTGAGACAATAGGATCACAGGTTCTAGGCCAGCCTCAGTAACTTAGAAAAATCTTTAACACCTTATCCAAAACCCTATTTCAAAATACAAAATAAAAAGGGCTGGGTGGGAGCTGGGTGTGTTAGCATAGACCTGTCATCTCAATACTTGGGAAGCTGAGACAGGAGAATCAGATGTTTGAAGCATTTAGTAAGATCCTATTTCAAAATAAAAAAAAAATTTGCTGGGCATGGTGGTGCATGCTTGTAATCCCAGCATTTGGAAGGCTGAGACAGGAGGATCTCGGTTCGAGAACAGCCTCAGGTGGAATGCCCCTGACCTGAGTTCAATCCTCAGTACAATGGAAAAGGAGAGAGAGAGAGAGAGAGAGAGAGAGAGAGAGAGAGAGAGAGAGATGCTGATTTTGGCTCACAATTTTGGAGGTTCTACTCCATAGTGTCTTTTGGGCCTGTGGTAAGGCATTACATCATGTCAAAAACATATGGTAGAAGTCAGTCATGGTGGTGCACGCCTGTAATCCCAGTACTTGGGAAGCTGAGACAGAAGGATCACAAGTTCTAGGCCAACCTCAGCAACTTAGAGTCTCCTTTTTGTAGAAGACATTGTCTGTGAACAGAAAATGTAGGCTTTCCCCATGTCTCCATCAGACAAAAATGTCCAGGTAACTCACAAAAAATAATGGTCCTGTAGGTTATAGAAAGAAGTCAGGAAATTGAGGATGGAGCCCTAACATTTTCATTTTTCTTCTTCTTCTTCTTCTTCTTCTTCTTCTTCTTCTTCTTCTTCTTCATCATCATCATTATTATTATTATTATTATTATTATTATTATTATTATTATTCTGGGATTGAACTCTGGAACATTCTACCTCTGTGCCCCATCCCTAGCCCAATTTTATTTTTACTTTGCAACAGGGTCTTGTAAAGTTGCTGAAGCTGGCCTTGAACTTGAAATCCTCCTGTCTCAGCCTCCCCATAGCATTTTGATTCCATGTAACATACTTGGCTAATCATATATATTTTGGACATATCAGCTGTTCACATCAGTAAAATCAGAGGTTTGACCAAGGTCAGTTCTCAATTCTTCATTATCTTGAGATGAACTTGACGATCTTATAATCTAGCACCATCTTGAATTTCAGATAAATATAACTTCTTTCTAAGGTTCAATTGCCTAATTATACCACTCACTTTGAATTTTCTCATGCATAAAAAGGAGATATTAAAGAAGTTGACCTTAATACATTTTAGCTGCATTAACTTTTCCCCTATGGTTAATTCTGATTGCTAGTGGCTAGAAGAAAACCAAGAAGCTACCAATGAAATTTCCATGGAAACAATCATATCATCAGAGAAGTTGGGTATATGTGGAAATATTTCACTGCACGTCCTTTTCTTGCACCCATAGAATTTCTTTTTCATTCTCAAGTTCCAGTCTTAGCCTCGGCCTTCATGTGTATTTGAGTCAGGTTAGAGCAAAAATTATCTGCAGAAAAGTACCGGAAAGCCAGAAAAATGTCCTGCATGCCTCTTGCTCAGCTTCTATGGTCACAGCAAAAAGACACATTGTCTGTCTATAGCTTACAAAGGATTAGTGTCCACGTGTTTCTTTACCCACTGTTTCTAACCCTAGAATCCTAGAAGTAGACCTTTATTGGATTAGTGGCAGCTAAATGTCTTAACCCTAATACAATTACCCTAATAGAAATGGTTCCTAGGTAATTTGGAAAATGAAAATTTTTAAACATTATATTCCTTATAATTAGACAGCTGAAGAGAGAGAGAGTGCCTGGCTTCTGTTTTTATAATAAAATTTAATTCCCTGATTCCTCTTAATGTCCTCACAGGAGGAACTAAACAATCAGTAGACGCGCAATAAATGTGGGCTCACCTCTCCGAATAGGCCCTCCTCCGCCTATAAATCAGAGATAACAAAATTTGCCACATTTCTAATTTAGGCTCTGAATGGGGGTGGAACTGAGGGTCAGGGAATGGACTGCAGTATAAATGCAATGCACTGATTTGTGAGCCCTTCAGATTTGGTTTAGAGAGGGGGAAAATACTGAGACAGTGCATTCAATTTTGTACTAAAGATTTTTTTTTTCCAAGTTGGCCACTAAAAACTCTGGCAGCTACAAAGCAAAGAATTGGTTATGCTGAAAAAAATTCCAGCAGGAACCCAAAGTGGGGAGCTGCTGAGCCTTGTGGAGTGAAGTTTGATGACTAGACAAGAGACACTTGGGGATGGATGCTAGTTTCCTCTTCGGCTATCCTTTGGCAATGGTTGTTTCTTATGTCCGTGAAGTGGTCCCTTCCCATGCACTTTGCCCCCGTGTGCTGGCAGGTGTTAAGGCTACTTGTCTCCCCCAGCTCTCTGGTGTCCTTTACTGGTTCACACCCTTTATCAAACTCTTGCTGGACATCTGGACCGCCACAGGTAATCAATGACGTGGTTAGTCGGTATGACCAGTGACTCTTTGGTATAAGAAGTCAAAGTTATTGTTAGTGATTTCACCACTATCTAAACAAGTCATGAACTGACCCCTGTAGGCTTCTGAATCTATGATTAGCATTGTCAGACAATTTTCTCAATCCCATGTGTTTTTCTTCCCACTGCACCTGGAGACATGCATGCATATACCTGTATGTTTCTAACTTAAAGATGATTCCCAACACCAGGGTTTCTTGTTATTCCACGTACATCCTCTATTTCCTATAGCCCTACCAACTTCAAAATAGCATAGACCAGGGCTGGGGATGTAGCTCGGAGGTAGAGCACTTGCCTAGCATGCTCAAGGCCCAGAAATGAACCCCCAGCACCTCAGAAAAAAAGAAAAAGAAAAGGATCAAAGACTGTTCATTCCTAATCTTCCCAAACTTTAATTCAAGCATTCATTCTAAAGACCCAGTCCAGTTGCCCTAAGTTTCATCCTTTGTCCAAAAGACTTGAGAGTTAGTTTCAGGTCTCAGTTGAATGAACCATAGGGTGCTCAGATACCTGGCTGAATATAATTTCCTGTTATAATCTGTGTGAGTGTTTCCCAAAGAGATTAGCATTTGAGTGAGCAGACTGAGTCAAGCAGAATGCCCTCCCCAGCATGGGCCTCATCTGATCCACTGAGAGACTTGAAGAGAACACAGTGGGGGAAGAGAGAAGGGCTGGCTCTCCATCTGACCTGGAGATCAGAGCCCTGTCTCCTGTCCTCTAAGTTCTCCTTTCTCAGGCCTCAAGACTCAGACTGGAATCCAGTCCTCTGCAGCTCTCAGGCTGGGACTCTGGCTTCTAGAGGGCAGATCAGGAGACTTCTCAGCTCCATAAACACGTGAGCAAATAAATCTCTTTATATGCAGATGCAGGTACGCATGTGCACATACGTTTCTTAGCTGACTGTGGGGCTATGTCCTAATATACCCATCACAGACTGAAAATACTGTAAGTTGAATACTGTTTACTACACCTAACCTACCAAATCTCCACACTGTAGACTACTGATCACTTATCTTCATTGACTGTGCAACTGCCTAGGAGCTGTGGCTCGCTGTGATTGCCCAGCATCGTGAAGTATGTGACACCACTTAGTGCTAGCCTGGAAAAAGAGCAGAATCCAGAATGCCACGTTATGAGTGTGTATGGCTTTTATAGCACTACAAGTCAAAGAAGTCAGGCCCTCGTCAGCCATAAGCCATCTATGTACAGATATTACATATCATATGTCTGTTATATGTGTGATAGATAATAAGCACATATACTGTGTATAATATAGAAAATGTATATAATACATAAAATGTTATGTATCTGTATTATTTATACAATATAATACATGCATATATAGTATATGCATATATGCATATATTACATTATATACGTGTATTATGTGCATATGCATATGTTATATATGCATGTATGCATATATTATATATGCATATGCGCATATATTATATATGATATATGCATATATTATATATGCATATATTATGCATTTTATATCAGTTCTCGTGATATATCATAATACATGTAATATGCCATATACATGGGATATACAATATATACATGTATTATATATGTCATATATATTATGTATGTTATATATTTATATCTATACATATATTATGTATTTTATATCACACACACACACACACACACACACACACACAATCAGTTCATCAAGCCAGAAATGGTGGCGCACGCTTGTAATCCCAGCATTCAGGAGGCTGAGACTGGAGGATCGAGGTTCACGGACAGCCTCAGCTACTTAGAGAGGCCATTTGCAATTCAGCGAGACCCTGTTTCAAAACTAGAGAATTAAAAATATGGCTGGGGTTGAAGCTTGGAGGTAGAATGCCCCAAGGTTCCATCCTCAGTACCGGGGGGAGAGGAATCAGTTCATCAGTGGTGTTTTCTCTTCCAAGTTGGTCATTGGAAACTCATATTTGCAAAGCATAAATTTGGCAACACTGAAAAGCCCACCAGGAGCTCAAACTAGGGAGCTGCTGAGTTATATAGTGCTTCTGGTTCTCTGGAGATCTCTAATACAAAGACCTGAATAACTCTGGATGCATCAGGACCCAAAGGACCTGAGGACTCCAGCCTCAGACATGGTGGCCACACCAAGACCCATGAACGGTGCTGTGCTAGGCAGGGGACGGAGGTCAATGAGGTAGGAATAGAGGTAGACTAACAAGGGATCAGTGGTCCAGGCAATCAGTAGGATCCATCAAAATTACCTCTGCACTCTTGGCATCTAGGGGTCTTGGAGCAAAAGAAAGGATGCAGATGTTTTGTGATAAACCCAACGTCTGGGAAGAGTTGGTTTTGGGGACTGGAAAGTCAGGAGCGCGGGGGGGGGGGCAGAAGCTGTGGTCTGCAAAAGAGGAGAATGAGATGGCATGAGGAAAGGTGCCTGCAGAGATACAGAGGAATCAGGCAAGCCTATCTTTGGGGCTTGGAATCTGTTGCTTAAATAGTTCATTCACATTAACGCCGGTGGTCTTTTGTTTGCTATGCTTGATTTCATTAGCCCAATTATTTTAAAACCAACTTTGGCTGCACACTGAAATCATCTCACGGGGAGGGAGATGCGTCTCAGTTGCCCTACCTTCTAATTGGTTTTGGATATGTCTTTGGGCATTTAGGGCTTTTTAAAGTTTCCCCCAGGTGATGCCAGCATGCAGCTGAAGTTGAGAATCACTACATTAGAAAATGTCAATCAGGCTTGTCTGTACTCAGGAATAATTTCTTAGCCTTCCTTGGGAAAGTGGAAACAGGGACCACAACTCTTAAGCTGGACACAGCAACAAAGAGCTTAAAACCACAGAGGAAATTGAAACACAACATAGCCCAGTGCCACAAAACTCTGTTTCAGCCAATTCTGGACCACATATGCAACAGTGTTCCCAGAAGATTATGAGGTAGCCTAGACATAGACTAGACTACCCAATGTAGGTTTGTGTAAGCATATTCTATGACACTCAGACAACAGAATTGCTTAAAGATTCAGTTCTCAGAATATGTCCCATCACTAAGCAACACATGAATATATATGGGCTTTTTTTTTTTTTTTTGCATCTGGCCAGATTGCTTTCCTTTGGAGCAGTGGTTCTCAGACTTCAGTAGCATAAAAATCTCCTGGAAGGCTAGGGCTTATGTGTCCCATGGAGTTTTTAACCCTATAGTTAGATGGGGTTCTAGATGTGCATTCCTGGCAAATGGCTAGGTGATGTTGTTGCTAATGGTTCGAGGACCACACTTTGAGAAGCACTGCTGTCGAGAAAGTTCCTTTCTAGTCACCCTCTGGTCTTCCTTGTTGTTTTGTAATAAAGAGAGCCTTCCCACGGAATGACCACACACTCGGAAACATCAGTCATCTCAGGCCAGCAAGGACGAAAAAAAAGAAGTGATGTCTATTCCCAGCCAGGTGCTTGCAGCAACTCGGCCACCGGCGGCCAAACAAACACCGGAGGCTCATGGGAAACTTGGATTTTATATGGCTGTCATTAAAGGACTTGGAACCTCCTCAGCAAGGAACGCCCCTGTGTCAACAGGACCGTTTTTCGCTATGATCACAAATGGCTTCCAGTCCTGAGAAAAACCCAGGAGACATGTGGAATGAAAAAGTGCCAAGATCATAGCTATTATTCTCAGTACATCCCCAAAAACAAACTGAAAGGGAAACTATGGAAATAGTTTGGCTTCTCTGTACTCGTTCTTGTACTCCTCTTGGAATAGATAGATTTTTCTTATATTTCCCATTTCCAATATTTGCAGAGAACCCGTCCCTTGAGAAGTAAAAGGAGCATTTTAGAATGGATTCAGACACTTTTTCCCCCCACAAACACAAGCACCTCATCATTCATGTTTAGTGGTGTTTTTTTTTATGTCGGAAGTCATTTTGGAGATGGAAAAATTGGTGCCACTAATTTTTCTTAGCGGGAGAAACCCCGGCATGCTCAAACATAGGTGTGAATCCTGTTGGACTCTTCTGTAGTCATCTTTTTACAAAGGCTTGGCTAGCTGCTATCCCAACTCAATAGATACTGTAATAGGAGAGCCCAATCTCTGTTTTGTCTGCACCCAGAACACAACACAGGAACTTTAGGGGCACTAGTGGCCTGATTCTAAAAGTTATGACTTGGTACAGGCAGAGTGGTACATGCCTATAATCTCAGTACTTTGGGTGACTGAGACAGAAGGATCACAAGTGCAAGGTCAGCCTCAGCAATTTAGCAAGACCCTGTTGCAATAGATAGATAGATAGATAGATAGATAGATAGATAGATAGATAGATAGATAGCTGGGAGTGTCACTCAGTAATAGAACACCTCTGAGTTTAATCCCCAGTAAGACAAACGTGGACAAAAGTTGTGACTTGCAAATGTCCAGCAGTCCCACACTTCTTGGAGTTGCAGGCATAGACATATGGGACGACCAGATCAAGAACAATGGACAGGGAACCAGGGAGGAACTGGATCTTTACTACTACACCTTGGATTGATAGCAACAGGCAGGATGAATTCGCCCATGATAACCCAAATCTGCTGTGTGAGACACTAATTCCACATAGGTTGGTCATGAATGTCAGGGACACAGAAGTTTGAAAAACACTGGTTTAAAGAAAATGAGTGAGCCGGGCATGGTGGCGCACGCTGGTCATCCCAGCATTCAGGAGGCTGAGACAGGAGGATCTCAGTTCGCAAGCAGCCTCAGCTACTTGGTGAGCCCTCTGCAACTCAGTGAGACACTATTTCAAAATAAAGAATTAAAAAATAGGGCTAGGGGTGGAGGTTGGAGGTAGAATGCCCCTGGGTTCCATCCCTAGTACCGCAATTTAAAAAAAAAAAAAGGAAAATAAGTCATACCCATTTCTTTATTTCAGGACTCCCCAGAACTTTTAACACACTACTATGCATGGTAACATCTCAAGAAATAGGAGTGGATTTGACCATAGGACGTATATTTGGTCGTAGGAAAGAAATGGGAAGTTTCTTTTGAGATATTTCTGAACGGTTGCTTCGGGACACAATAGATTAGACAACGTCTGGTCTCTTCTGACTGAGGTAAATTTTACATTTCAAGTCCTTAGTTTCTACCCTGTGAGAAGAATGAGTCATAATTAACCAATAAGACTCAAAGGTGAAGATTGGAGCCAAGTACAGTCATGTATGTATCTGTGATCTCAGAAGCAAAGCACGGCGGAGCCCTTGGGATGCCCCGTCTCTCCTCCTGCTCCATCTCCTCGCTGGGGTAAGAAAGTGATTCTAGTGAACGGGGAAAAACCAAGAGAGGACTTTAAAATCTGAGCTCCAACTTTTACAGGCATATTTTACACATTTTCTCTCGCTGCCTTGTGTATAAAATATTTGGGCCAGAATATTCTTGCCAAGAGAGCCCTACTTTGCCTGGGGACCCTCACAAGAGGCCAAAACATCTGGAGGGAAACTCATTTTTTTCTTAAAGAACTTTAGTTCTTAAATATGTAAATGGATATTCAAATACTACACATAGAATGAAAGACCAAGCAAGCTATTGCTTCTAATGTCTCTCACCTGATTTTTTATGCTACAGTTATACCAGATCGAGGTTATCTGGCCAAATCCATCACTGTAAAAGGTTTTTGCTATTAGTGATATTGTTTTCTAAAATTTTAAATGCTTTTATATTCCAAAACTTTATTAAATCACATCATATTGTTATATTAACTATATCATGTTACTATTACATACTGCTATCATATTATATGATTTAACTATACAAATATATCATTCAATACTCATAATAATGTTATACTTATGAAGTAAGCATGGCCAATCATCTGCTTTTATGGGTGAAAAAATTCAAGTCTGAATGAACTGAAGTAATTATCTCTGGTCACACGTTTACTAAAGGCCAGTGAGCCAGGACTTAGACTTAAATCTACCTGAGACCAAAGCTTATTCTTCAAAACTACCTTAATTTATTTTCATAATTATTGGAATAAGATTGAGGGGATGAAAAATTAAGTGGTTGATGGTACATGCCCAAATCCCAATACTTGAGAGGAAGCTGAGACAGAAAGAATACAGATTTGAGGCCAGCCTCAGAAACTTAGCAAGACCCAATTTCAAAATATAAAATAAAAAGGGAGCTGGTGGTATAGCTCAGCAGGAGAATGCCTCTGTGTTTAATTTTCAAACCAAGAAGGAAGGAAGGAAGGAAGGGAGGAAGGAAGGAAGGAAGGAAGGAAGGAAGGAAGGAAGGATGGAAGGAAGGAAAGATGGAAGGAAGGAAAGATGGAAGGAAGGAAGGAAGGAAGGAAGGAAGGAAGGAAGGAAGGAAGGAAGGAAGGTAAGGTAAGGTTGGTTGATTCTTAGACCCTCAAGACAATTTTAATTTAATCCATCATTAAAAACTAGATTCTCATATCACCAAAAACATTCAGTGAACATACAAAATCAGATGGAAAAAACAGTATTTTCAGGATGTGCAAATAATCATATCTTGCTGATAACAGAGTTTACACCAAATACATGAATAATTCTACAGATAAAAGCTCAACAGTGGGGTTGTAACTCTTCCAATATATGCTTTCAAAAATATACTCTAAACCCTCAGAATGAAGGAATTTTTTTTAACTGCCACAAATTGAATGGGGAGAAAAAAAGAGAAATTTACGGCAACAAGGTGCAATTCAATCGTCAGGTAAATCTGTTAAAGCAGACTCATTTGTCCCACTTAACTTCATTATTCTATTTGGGAGATTCTTTGCCCTCTCTGTATTCCAACTTCCCTTTAAGATTTCAGTCTGAGCAATCTTTACTACCTTATTTCTAGTTAAGATTGCAATAATTTGTCATTGGTGCACAGACACTTTCTTAACTATTCCTGTGTTAGAAATAAAAGGACAGTATTACGCGGGAGGTTATCTCTGGGGCCCCGCAAAGCCAAGCACTATAAAATGGTTAGACATTAAAGATGCGAAGAAAACTCATAAAACAACACATAAAAATGTGTCTTGCCTTGCTATTTATATGGAAAGATGGTGCGGTTCAATCTCTGAAGCCAGAGCCCATTTTGGAATTAAAGTTTCAATCAGAACAGGAATGGAGAGAGGTTTCTCTTTTTCTCTTTGACCTTCTTATTTTTCTTTTCTTCCCCTGCTTTGGTTGTTAAAAATTGCCGAAGTCAAAATCATGCTCTTTGTCAGCTTCTCTGTTGGCCTTTCGATCTCTTTCTTCTCCCTCCCACATGTGAATACTTACAAACACACACTCAGTGAATTCTGCTTTCTCTAGCTTGTGTTATTTGGGAGTGGGGGTGGGGACGTTTCTAAATGAGATCCCCACCTCTTGGAGAAACAGCTTTTATGTATTTGTTTAGGCTGAATGATAATTAGAAAAAAATTGGAAAATTTTAACTCTATTCTTGCCTTCTGGAAGAGTTGTTGGTTCAATCATTCAAGGGAGTGGATCTTTTTTTTAATTTATTTATTTTGTGTGTGTGTGTGTGTGGTTCTGAGGATTGAACTCAGGGGCATTGCACTTCTGAGCCTCACCCTCAGGTTTACTTTATCTTTTATTAGAAACCAGGGTCTTGCTAATTGATGCAAGGCTTAGTGAGTTGCTGAGGCTGACTGCAAACCTGTGATCCTTTTGTCTCAGCCTCTCTCTCATACTGAGGTTACAAGTGTGCGCCTCCATGCCCAGCTTAGTTTATCTTTTTCAAATGATTGTATTTGCCAGGCATGTGGTTTATACTTGTAATCCCCGTACTTGAGATGCTGAGATAGGAGGATCACAGGTTCAGGGCTAGTCTCAGCTACTTAGGCCCTCCACAACAATGTTTCAAAATAAGAAATAAAAAAATAGGGCTGGGGGTGTAGCTCAGAGGTAGCATGCCCCTGGGTTCAATTCCCAGTACCACAATAAATAAATAAATAATAAATAATAAAAGACTGTATTTCGTGGGGGGCACGGTAAATTATCCTGCTATCACTGCAGCCATGAGTATGGATTTGGGAAGATTGCAAGTTCGAAGCCAGCCTCAGCAACTTAATGAGGTTCTCAGCAACATCAGTGAGACCATATTTAATTAAAAAATAAACATTAAAAAAATAGGGCTGGAGATATAGCTCAGAGGTAGAATACCCATGGGTAAAATCTCTACCACCACAAAGAAATTTTTTTTAAAATACATCTGGAAAATAAAAGTTAAAACTTTATCCTGGGAGTAGTGGTGCATGCCTGTGATTGAGGTATTCGAGAGGCGGTGACGGGAGACTCATAGGCTGAAGGCCAGCCTCAGCAACTTAGTGAGACCCTTAGCAACTTAGCAAGACCCTGTTAAAAAGTGAAAAGGGCTGAGGGGTGTATAGCTAAGAGGTAGCTAGGTTTAATCCTTAGTACCCCCAAAACAAAACAAAATTAAACCCTTACTATACAGATCAGATCCTTTCTATACTATATCAGATCCTGCTCATCCCCAGGACATCTAGCCCTGATTTCTTTCGGCCCCAATGACATCCTTCAACCTCTGCGCTCAGTCCAGCTGTGGTAGTAGCCACAGTCCCTAAGGGCTTCATCTCCGCTATGGTTTGAATTCCAAATGTCCCCAGTGGACATGTAATAAAATCTTGGTCCCCAACCCATAATATTATTGGGAGGCTGTGGGACCTTTTAGAGGTGGGACCTACTGGGAGGAAGTTAGGTCACTGGCCTTGAAGGGGATGCTGGAATCTTGGTCCCTTTCTGTCTCTGTTTCTCTGTTTCTTCTCTCTCTTTTTAAACTAAAAAAGATAAACTAAAAAAGAGCACCATTTCTTTGTGGTAAGAATATTTCGAGTCTCCTAGTTATTTGGATACAGTCACCCTTCTAGAACTTATTCTTCCTAACTGTAAACTTCAAATCTCTTTATCAACATTTCCTACTACTCTTCCCATTTCCTTCTCTCTCTCTCTCTCTCTCTCTCTCTCTCCTTCCCAACTGATATAAGATGAGCAGCTTTCTTTGCCATTCCATCACAACATGATATGCTTCCTTTCTCCCCTTTTTGTACGTACTAGGGATTGAATTCAGGGGCATTCTACCTCTGAGCTATTCGCCCTGCCCTTTCTTATTTTTTAATTTTGAATCAGGATCTCTCTGAGTTGTTGAGGGTCTCATTAAGTAACTGAGGTTAGCTTCCAACTTGTGATCCTCCTGTCTCAGGTTCTGGGATTATAGGTCTGTGCTGCCATGCCTACCTACTTTTCTAAGTTGATTTATATTAGATATTTGTCACAGCGATGGACAGCTGACTAATAGATCCTCACTTTCCAACAGCAGTGTCTCACCTGAAGCACACAGTGCAAAGTTTTTGTTTTCTGGATCTACTTTCACGTTGTAAGAGTGCAAAGGAAAATAATAAATAGTTTTCTGAAGGAAAACAGCAAAGGAAAGCGAAAGGCAAATTGAAAGAAATTCAAATGGACAATAAACGTGTAGGAGGAGGACCGCATCGGAATGCTATTTGTTCTCTTCTGTACGTTTCTGGTTTTGAGATTATTGATGATCCGTAAACCTAACTTCTCTAAAAGGAAAGAGCCAATCTTCAGAATTGCTGAAAATATCCCCAATTCAATGTCAGTATCCATCTGTTTCCTCTTTCCTCCTACTTACTCTTTTCTCTCCAAACAGCTACATTTTTCCCATGCTATTTTGTGGTTAATACTGAACCCATACTGCTCTGTGTTCATTGAACCAGTGATTGAAATACAGTCAGCACCTTGCCAGTTGCTAAAACCAAAAATAACAGCAAGAAATCACTGAGTGTCTACCGGGTCCAAGGACCCTTCTCAAAGATCTTCGCATGTGGATTTAAAATCTCATATAAGAGCTCTGTGAAATAGACCTGAATATTGCTCCCTGTTATGAAAAAGAAAAATGAGAAGCAAGCCTCAAGTCATATCAACATTGGGTCCCAGCCTGGGTTTAATTTTTTAGTTTTCATCCGCTTAGGTATTCATTTGCGTATTTACGTATTTGTGTATCTCTTTCCACTGAAGTGCTGGGGACTGAACTCAGGACTTTGTGCATGCTTGGCACTCTACCGCTGTGCTACACCCAAAGCCTCAGAATTTATTTTTTAAGATTTCTAATTGACCAAAAATAGTTCTACACGTTTATGGGGCACCATATAATGTACTGATGCATGTACACGTTATGTAATGGTATGTTTGTCATTAGCATATCCATCAAGACAAACAGGCACCATTTCTTTGTGGTAAGAACATTTCGAGTCTCCTAGTTATTTGGATACAGTCACCCTTCTAGAACTTATTCTTCCTAACTGTAAACTTCATATCTATTTATCAACATTTCCTACTCTTCCCAGTCTCTGCTAACCACTATTCACTTCCTTCTTTTAGGAGATCAGAGCTCCTTAGATTCCACATAAGAGTGAGGTCATAGAAGTACTCGTCTGACTCTGACTTATTTCACTTCAAGTAATGTCTTCCAGGTTCATCAAAGTTGGTGAAAATGAGAGGATCCCATTCTTTTTATGACTTAATAATATTCCATTCTGCATAGCTCACATTTCCTGTATCTGTCATCATTGTTGGACATGCAGGCTTTTTCCCATATCTTAGCTCTTAGTGAATCGGGCTGCAGTTAACATGAGAGTGTAGATCTTTCTTTGGACTATTAATTAAAGTTCCTGTGATTATGTACCCAGTTGTGGAATTCAGGCTCAATCTCTCCTAGAAACTGTGCAACCATCACAGTGAGACAGCATGTCTACAACAAAATTCTAGTGATACAAAGTCCTGGGTGGCCCTTGTGGGTTTTACTATTCCTCACTGCACTATTTCAACAGAGCATTGGGGCAAATAAGAATTTGTGGGCTAGCATGGCTCCTTACCTGCCATTGACAATATTATTTCTATGGGGGAGGAACACCCATTTATTTGAAACAATTGACTGCCAAGGAAAGTTCCGAGCAGTCCATGTGCGAGTTGTGGGATGCCTGTATATCTCACAAGGAAATTATGGCCAAGGGAAAGATATGTTTCCATCCAAAATAAATGTCTGGAACATGTTTGGCCTTCGAATAAACTCAGGCCATCCCTCTTTAGCCAGGAAGTTTACTCTAAGGACTCTTTATCAAGTGCTTACAATGCGAATAAAGACTTTTCAGAACATCAACATCAAGTCACAGACATGTTTCTGGAAGGCTTAGCATTTTCACATGGGCACATATATGTTTCTGGAAGACAGTCCTTGGCTGCCAGGTCTTTGTAAAGAAGAGGCATTAAAGCAAGACAGATAAATATTCCCTGACCCTTGCAGAGCTAGATGAGTATTATGCTCTGTACTTCAACGCACATAAAATATTCTAGGAGAAAGGAAAGGCTGAAGGTCACCATTAAATTTGCATAACTCTTATTGTTTTTTTTTTTTTTTCAACTTACTCTAACACGTGCTTGGATCTGCCTGCTGGAAATCAACCACATGATCAAGAAGTTATAACAACTGTGTGTGAAGCTCTGGAAATTCCATTTCTAATTGCAATAGAGAGAACCTGATTTTATTTTACATTCCAAAAGAAAAAAATGAGTGGGGTGGGAATTGAGTAAGGGCTAATTGGATGATGTGTGCATATATGTCTCCACCATCTTGTATCCCATTAAGATGCATGAATACAATGCACCAATAAAAAAATTAAAAAAAAACAACCAAATGCTGTCAGGGAAGCTTATAATTCGATAAGAATCATACGGCAACGTTATGTTGTAACCTTAGGAAAATGCATATTAGTTGGTTCACATTTTTATTTTTGGTAAAAAAAAAAATGTGAAGACACTCAAAAATGATCAGAGAACTCTTCCTAGCTGAAAATAAGATCAGAAAAAAAAAATCTAAAGATACCGTTCAATTGTTTTTGTCCAAATAATGCTATGTCCATCTAAAAGTTGGCACCACCAATCTCACTAACTTGTACAGGGAAGCAGGAGAGGACGCAGGAGAAAACACACCAAGCGCTGGGTGCATTTATGTTTGAAGCCCACCGTGATGTATAATTACCATGCTCAAAATAAATGAATAAAAAATATCGTACAAAACCACTTGATGGGGATGACCAAAGCAAGCTACGAATTATCCCAGAGTGCAAGGATATTAACTTCGTCACAAAGTGAAAATTGTACAGAATCAGGCGAGACCAGCAGCAAAATCTATACTTATAAGAAGAGATATCTTAAGCCACTTAAAGTTCTGCAAAGAACACGATCCAGCTGTGTTACCCTACGAGCAAACTGTGAACAGAAAATCGTGACCTTTACCACCGATGGCAAGGAAGCCCATTCTTTGCGAGCTGTGTCCATTCAGTGGGTGAGTGGAAGCAGAGCGCTGTGGCTATAGGCACCTAATTCTGATGCACACTTGTATCGTTCGTGCACTTACTTTCCACACACAGCATAAACTTGCAGTGACAGCAGGCCCCCTCGAGTTCAAAAGTCAATCTGGGTAATCTGTATGTTGAATTATTTTAACAAATGGGAATGGGTTGTTTTTGTTCTGTTTGATCAACCGAAAGAGCATTTGGGGGAGAAAATGGAGCTTTGAGTCCTTTATCAGCTTTGTTAATAAACATCTAAATCCTAGAACCTCCTGGAGATTGATGGCATGTCCTCTGCTATTATTCCTCACCAGTGTGCCATTTTACTGTTCTGCCCATTATTATCGAGTCTTTTGTTTTGTTTTAGTTTTTAAGTCCAGTGATACTGCAAATTAGAGCTACACTCTCCAACGTGACAGCCACTGACTCCATATGGCTATAAAGCCCTCTTAATGTGTCTGGTCTAAAGAGATACACACTGGAAATGTGAAATATACATTAGAATCGAAGACTTAGTGCCAAAAAATTACAAATACTCATCATCATCGCTTTCATATTGCTGATGTGTCGACATGATATTACACTGGATAGGATGTATGATATAAAATGTGCCTTTAAAATTTATTTCACCTATTCTCTCTTCTCTGTCCTGTCCCATGCTCAGGAAATCTCACTCCTGAGTTTGGAGTCATCTAGGCCTCCTCAATGGTGGCTGAGAAAGAAAATCTGAAGATGAGAGAGGGAATAAAAATGTCAGAACATTTTTATTCCTTCTCTTTTCCTCTTCCTACTTTAGGTCCCTGTTTCCTGGAGAAGCTGGGCATCTCCATGATGACAGCTCTAACCTAGAGACTCCTCCTCCATGACTCTACCCTACTGGGCTCTACCACCACCAGCTCTCTCTGTCACTCTAATCTCTGGGTATCCCATCACCCTTTGCTGGTTTCCTTAATCCTGAAATTCATTAGATCATCCATCTCTTTCTTCATTATTGCTAACTCATCTGAAAACACTGGTCAGGCTCTATTGCCGGCTGAGACCTTGCTGCTACTCTAACCCATTGTTTCTCTTATATAACAGCAGGAAAGTCCAGTTCCAGGATCTGCAGACAAGAGAGCTCAAGCTAGATGAATCTGCTCCATAGAAACCAGCCTGCCTCCTTCTCCTCTCTCCTGAGGTTCCTAAGGAGACCTGTTCCATTTGATACAACTTAGCCCTCTGACTGCCTGCGGTGGTCAAGGCACCTTGCTGAGCAACTTGGTAGCAAGAATTGCCCAGGCACAGGTTTGACCCCAAAAATGTGAGCAAATGAGGGAAGCCCACAGTAAACAAACAAACAACAACAAAAAAAAAAACACAACTAAAAAAGTACGTGGAGCTACAAAGAGGTATACAGAGCCAGAGAGCTCAGAGGCAGAGTGTAAGCATGTCCCATTCTGTCTTCAATGCATTTCTCTTGCAAACAATAAGACCTGTGAACAATGGTGGAGTGTCAATCTGCTTAAGGCAGTAGCGCATGGTCATAATAATAAACGTAGCCGAGCCTGGCTACCCAGTACTTGGGAGGCTGAGACAGGAGGATCACAGGTTTCAGGCCAGCCTCAGCAACTCAGGGAGAGTCCTTGTTTAAAAACGTGTGTGTGTGTGTGTGTGTACTTTTTCTTTTTTTGCAGTACTGGGAATTGAACCCAGGGGCATTCTACCTTGGAGCTACACCCCCAGACCTTTTCTATTTTTTTTTATTTTGAAACAGGATCTCACTAAATTATAGAGAACCTCATTAAGTCATTAAGTAGCTGAAGCTGGCCACAAACTGACAATCTTTCTGTCTCCGTATTCCAAGTACTTGGATTATAAGCATGTGCATTAATATGCCCATCAAATAAATAAATAAATAAATAAATAAATAAATACAATTTTAAAATGGCTACAGGTGTAGTTCAGATGCAGAATGCCCCTAGGTTCAATCATTAGTACCAAAAACAAATAAATAAATAAAGCTAATGTCAATCTAGTAGCTCTTAGATGCATGGCTCTCTAATAAATACTTTACATAATGCTAATAATTTTCACGTGCTTATAGAGTTTGTATTGTTCCAAATACTTTCCCAGAGCTTTCCCTGTATTCACTCATTTAATATTTATAACAGACGCATGAGATGGTTACTATTATAATCCCCACTTGACTGATGTAAAAACTGAGACATGAATTATTTTAACCAACCCAAGTTTTCACAGAAAATAATGAATAGAACTTAGATTCGAGCCAGGCAGCTCATCCCCAGAGGCTACACTGTCAGTCACTAAGTCCTACACCTTGTAGCCTGAGC
This sequence comes from Muscardinus avellanarius, assembly GCF_963383645.1. NCBI lineage: Eukaryota > Metazoa > Chordata > Mammalia > Rodentia > Gliridae > Muscardinus > Muscardinus avellanarius. Next base: position 8,662,854 of record NC_137802.1, on the reverse strand, counting down.
TAGTCTTCATAGCATCCTATAAACTTTCAAGGAGAAGGGAGTCTCAAGACACCTTCCACACTTTGTCCAAGATCATGTGGCAATTCACCATTACACTATACAATCTCTAAAATATCCTCAGAAAATAAAACGGGGCCAAATTGTAGAGAGCTTTTAGTATGAAAATAGTTTAGTGTTCAAGAGGCAAATACTTCTTTGGAAGATCTGTCATGATTCTCTGTTTATTTAGTTTCTCTTCATATTTTTCCCATACCTCATGGCTTATAACATAAAGCTCATTCATTATCTCTGACATCTTTTCTACACCTCATCCACGTGTGCCTTCTTCTCTCCAGCAGCTTTTTTTCTTCCCCTCCTGCTATAGTTAGATATAAAATATCCCCTTAAGAGCTCATTTATTAATATTCAGAATTAATACAGTTGAGTCATGATGGTTGTCATTCCAGCAGTGAATAAATCCATTGTAATGGATTTCTCTAGCTGGTGGCTGGGCCAGTAGTGTGTGGCTGAAGGAGTGGGTCCCTGGGGGTGCAGCTTTGGATATTATATACGATTCCTCCTCCATCTGTTTTCTCTTTTGCTTCTGGCCTCCATGATTTGAGGAGCACAGCCACTGTGCTCTCCCTCTCCACCTCCCTACCACCATGTTCTGAGATCCAAAGTCCCCAGCCTCACATAAATGGAGCCCCAAATCATAAGAAAATAAATAAATCTTCTTTTCTCTAAGTTGCATGGTCAATCATTTAGCTTGTAGCTGCAAGAATGCTGGTTGTAACACCTCCTCTTCCTTTATTAACTTCAACATTACTAGAATTTTGGTATTTTCCTTCCTGTTACATCATTCCCCCATCCTTACCCTCCACATGGAAGGTTGGCATTGATCCCAGTAGTGCGATATGCCACCTTTGATTGTCCTAAACCAGTAAGCCCAGTCTTTTGACCCAGTTGAATAAATCATTCAGTGCTGGGCATAGCAGGTGCTGAAGCTAGCTCCCATGGGGCTTCTTTGTGTCTATTATACGTACCTTTTCTCCACTCTATTTGGGTTAGGTAGCACCACTGGTAAACAGCCATGGAAAGAGGAGTTATGGCATAAAAATCAAATGCTACAACCATGGCTTTCTTACTTGCTTGCTCTTTTATCTTTTTCTTTATTTAAACAAAAAGAGAACATTCTTAAATATTCATCTGCCCAACTATCGGACCAAAATGAACTAATTTAGGTCCATGAGATGGGAGAAGATACTTAGTCAGGTACTGGGGGAAATAGATTGAAGAAAATACTATGCAGGTTGGAAAAGAATTCTTCTAAGACCAAGAATGAAGCTACCAATATATTTATTTTGGAAAGCAAGATGATATACACATTCATGAAAGAATGTGAGTCATCTCCAGAGAGAGACACACACACACATTTGGAGGGTCACAGCTCCTCTTTCTTTTATAGGAGACTTTGTGAGGGGTGGATAGGAGAAGGTGTGAGGATGATATCTGTCTGGTGGTTACATGATGACACAGGGTGTTTTGGTCACCTCCTTGGTCCCGATGGGGTTTTTGAGGACTTGCCTGGCCCATTGGGGTCTCCAGGCTCCCTGATGCCTCTCCTTGGTCATCTCCCAAGGTTAAGCAAGGCAGCACATACTCCCTTAAATAGCAGGTTATTTTAAAATGAGTTCTGAGACTATTGAAGCCATTTTGGGCCATCATGAAAGGACCAAACCAAAGGATAAGGTTAATACAGAGAAAAGAACCGTATTGAAAAGGTACAAAGAGACCCAAAGTCAGAGACCTGACCATGTGAAGTTCTGAATCACTTCATCTAAAACCTGACACTACCTCTTCACTTTTCAACTAAATGAACCAAGAATCTTCATTTTAAAACCAGATTTGGGATTCTTAATATGCTTTTCTTGGTGGAATGTAATTATGTATCATAGTAAAGTTCAAAGTCATAAAAACAAACACATGGGTGAATTGATTTTTTTTTTTCCGGTATTGGGGATGGAACCCAGGGGCATTCTATTTCCAAGCTACACCCCCAGCCCTATTTTTTTTATTCTTTACTTTGAAACAGGGTCCCACTCCCACTGAGTTGCAAAGGGACTCACTAAGTAGCTGAGGCTGTTTGCGAACCACAATCCTCCCGTCTCCGCCTCCTGAATGCTGGGATGACAAGCCCGCGCCACCACACCCAGCTGAATTGAGATTTTTAGGATCTTCAACTAAAAGTCCTGAGTAAGGCCACCCATAACGTGCAATCTAAGGGCCACCACTCGCACTGAAGTCTTAGTAAAAGTAAGTCCTTGGCACTGGGCAAAACAGCCTCTGTGGGCCTATGGGGCAACTGTGGTATCTTCCTAAGAAACCCGTTCACCCATCGGTTGGCATCTATCAGAAAGCAAAATTTTCTGCTAGTACCCCAATGAGTATTTTTACTTTACTGTGCATTTTAATTAATCTCTTCCTATCACTTTATCACGAGTATAACACCTTTGCTTTTTTTTTTATCATCTTGTTTATTCCAACATCCAACCTTTACTGCTTTCTATATTCCATGTTTTCTATGGCCTTTGGGAACTTCTAAAAGGAATGAATATAATCCTAGATAGCGCCATTGATTCATCAAAATTTTTCCATAAGTCATGCAAACATTTACCTTGTTGTTTTCTTTCTGATCCCCCCATATTGGCCAAACTTGCCTGTTCATCATCCTCCAAATATGTCCAGCTAATGTGTATCAGTACCTCTGTGTACGATGCTCTCCTTGTCCTGAGCTCCAGAGCCTTTACCTCCCCTTATTGAAATCTCATTTTTCCAGCAACCCTCAATTCAATTCTCTCCCCCTTTATTATAAGAAACTATCACTTTAGCCAAAATAGCTAGTTTTGTTGGCTAAAAACACAGGGCTAGCACACGTGATTGAAAGTGTCAAGCACGGACAGGTCTCCTGTGATTACTGGAGTCAGAGAAACCAGAAAATCAGGATCAGGCATGACAATGACTCTCTCCATCCCCAGAGCCTGGAGTCCCTTACTTGTCTGCCTCTGTCTTTGTACCTAATTCATTGTTCTTGTTCTTCCCATCTGACTTTCTACTTTGTGCACACTTGATAGTTTATCTGTTCTGTCAATTCTCCGAGGCCAAGGAGGACATTCTCACTAACTCTCCAGCTCCAAATCCCTTGGGGGAAAGAAGCTGATGAGCCCAGCCACACCTACGTGTTGACGTGCCCTGATTCTTTTGCCCACCACCTGGCCAAGTATGGAAAGAGATGCAGGATCACATGGCGGTTTTGACTGCTCTTTCTAGAAATGTTCAAATATCTGACTCTAAAGAAGAGCTACGCAGGCATGAAAGTTGTGCCCGGCTCATCTACTTCTTATGACGTTTATCTAATACTGTCCTAATTGGCATTTCTTTCTACTTCCCCCACTAAGGAATATAGATGGTTTGAACTGTATTTATGTAAGGACAGCCATCGAAGTTGAGTTCTTGAGAAAGCTGACGCTCAGATACAATTTAGGAAGCCAGATATTTACTAAAGAATGCTCTCGCTAATCAAGATCTTTGGAGGCAAAAAGAAGGGATCAGAGTTTGGCAGAGAAAGGGTGAGCTATAATGAAGATGAATGGTAGCGTGGTCTACACCCAGGGGGTTTTCTAGCAAACTCAGCAATGTTCTGGTTAGACTGAGATCCAGGGCATCTGCCCGTCGCTAGATGAAAACCTTCCTGGGAAGGGGCATGGATTGAGGTGAGGGGAGTTTCTGCAGCTGAGGGAATCCTGGAGGGGTTAACATCTGAAGGCCTTGCGCTGACAGCTCATCTGGCAGCCTCAGCAACGAGTTATTTATTGAAGGGGGATCCAGATGGTCCAAGACAATAGCCACAGTGTTGGCTACGGCCACCATTGCACCTTTCAGAATGTATGTGTTTCCTTCAAAGCAGAAAGCGAGGGAGGAATAAAGGAAAAGAAGAGAAAGGAAGAGGATGGAAGAGGAAAAGGAAGAGAGAGGGAGAGAACTATAGGGAGGGAGAGACAGAGGGAGAGAGAGAGGAGGAGAGGTGGGAGAAGGAAAGGGAGAAAAGGACAGAGAGAATGTATTTATTGATCGATTTATCTTATTTTATTTTGAAACAGGGTCTCACTAAGTTGCTGAGAATCTTGCTAAGTTGCTGAGGCTGGCTGGAAACCTGTAATCCTCCTGTCTCAGCCTCCCGAGGACTAGGATTACAGGCATGCACCACCACTGTGCCCAGCTTGAGAGAGAATAATTACTGAGTGGTAGGTTTTATGGATGAATATACAGAAATAAGTCATGTTTTTATCGATCCTACTGGAAAACAGAACTTCTTTTGTAAAATTCAAGGTTTGAGCCTGGCATGGTGGTGCACGCTTGTAATCTCAGTACTTGGGAGGCTGAGACAGGAGGATCACAGGTTCACCACCAGCCTCAGCAACTTAGTGAGGCCCTCTGCAACTTAATGAGACCCTGTTTCAAAATAAGAGAGAAAAGGCTTGGAGGTAAAATAAGCCCCAGTTACACACACACACACACACACACACACACACACACACACACACAAAATATCTCAAGGTTTAAAGTCAGTGTTGTATGCAAATTCCACAACTGATACTTTCTGTTCCATCTCTTCCTTTACTTTAGATCACAGTAAATATACTCTATGCATGTGTGCCCCTAACACTTTCATGGCACGTACGAAGAGCCCAAATGGGGGTCCCTGCCTCCAGGCTTGCCCGTGGGCACCTCAACACACACAACCAAATTCCACCCACAATTCTTCCCCAGTACCCCTGCCAACAGCAGCCTCCTGGTCCACTCTCCAGTAAAAGGACTGAGAAAAGAGACCACCACACACACTCACTCTGGAGAGTTCAAAAATATTGATGGCACCTCTCCTATGCAGTATTGATAATCTCATGCCTTGTCAACTCTCGGAGACATAAGTCAACTCAATTCACACTTTGCTCAATTTGCCATCTCACCAGATACCTGTAAAATCCCATGGAAAGACTTAAATGTCCATGGATTTACCAGGATAGCTGAGATTTTTGAAGGAAGGCAAGTTGCTTTGTTCAGGAGCCCTGTATTACCTCTTTATTTATATGCATACTCTGCTATATCCACATGAGACTTTATAATCATTACACCACTTCTCAATATCTTCATTGTTTAGGGTTTGAGAATCCACAAACGGGCTACTAACCATAAACTCTTAACAGGGACTAAAATTACGCCGTAAATTTAAAAATTTAAAATTCAATTGCATTCCGTATCTAACAATGTGTTTGAACGTGGCAACAATGATCTAATTCTTAGAACAAAGAATGAATCAAGTTTTGATTTGAAGGTTTGAGGCATTTAATTTCCTCTCAAAAAACTGAAGGCAGCCTACTAAGACTTTCTTACATGGTGCTTAACTTTTTCGCACATGATTATAAAAAGAGTGGTTCTTTTTTTTTTTGTAAAAAAAAAAAAATTCAAGGATTTCAACAACTTTCTCAATGACCTTTCTATTCCAGTTTAGTAATACCTAAATCATTCTCCATGAAGTCCCTCCATGATACCCTTCTCGTTGATTTTCATGTCTTTGATTGTTAGCTGGTTTAAATCTTTGATACCTTCATTTGCCAATGAACTTGCTTGGTTCCAGCAATTCTCTGTTGACTTGATAGAGTCCTGGATATTTTGCAAGTTTTGCAACTTGGCTTTGAAATGTTTTCTGGGAGGTATATGACTTCACGGTTTCTGATGATCATCTCCAATAAGTGGGATAACAGATGCCCGGTAGATGGCAGATTCCTGCCTAAAGTAAAAGTGTTGAAATGGGGACAAGTTTTATGCATGGTAAATATTTGTATGGTGACACATTTCGCTTCTTCCTGAGCCATTTATGTATGGCAACCAGAGAAATGCTTCCTAAGGCAATGAGCATCTTTGTCTATTAGATGCTGCTATTTTACATAGATCAACCAGCAGATGGGTCAGAGCACCTATTCTAGTTTTACAGACAGAAAAACGGACCTACTGGAGTTAGTTCTATCTATATTATCTGTCTTGTAATACAGGCTGATAGGCACACAAATAAAGGTATTTTTAAAAACAAACAAAGCAAAGCAAACATATCTCTGTTTATCAAGCAAAGAAAAAGTAGTCACACTTGGTATTTTTACCACAAATGGTCCCAGTAAGTCCCACTAGTTAAAAAAAAAAAATGATAGTCTTGCTTTGAGCAGCCAAGGACTCCTTGTTCTAACTAATGTAGATTAAAAAAAAAAGACATCATTACTTCTAACACTTGAAGCAATGACCTCAGTTAAATTTAACTTTTTCTTTAATATTAGAAAAGTTTTGAGCCAGGCATGGTGGCACATGTCTATATTCCAGTTCTTGGGAGGTTGAGACAGAAGGATCACAGGTTCAAGGCCAGTCTCAGCAATTTAGTAAGACCCTATTTCAAATTGAAAAAATAAAATTGAGCTGAAGGTGTAGCCAGAGATAGAATGCACCTGAATTCAAACCCTAGTACCCATCCCCAAAAAAGAAAGAAGAAAAGTATTGAACAAAAAGTAAAGAAAAAAGAGATGGCATTTAGATTCCCATCCCTCACCAGGTCCATATAGTTATTCCTCTTCTTCATTTGTAGCTTTGCTTTTTGCAGGTTTTCTTACCAGCAATGAACCGTGGCCCAAAAGTATTAAGTGAAAAATTCCAGAAATGAACAATTCATCAGTTTTCAATTCTTACGTCTTGGTGTTGGCTTGGGTTCAACCAGCTGTATGACCTGAGGTAAGTCATGCAAATAGACCTTTAACCTTCATTTCCTTCTTTCTGAGATGAACCAAACCCTCAGTTCCCAACCTGTGTCCCCCGGGTTTTCAGTGTGCCAGGATACCATGTTGGGCCTTCCGCAAAAATGGTACTCTGGTATTCCGTGAAAAGAAAAAAAGCTGGAGGGCTGGAGGAATTATGTTGAGTCAACGCATTAAAATACATTATGTTACCCAGGCGCTTTTCAGAGAGATGGATGGCGGCTGACCATCACCCAAATTTACTTTTGCAAATTATCCTTTTCAGTTTTTGCATGGAATATCTGTGGGCATCCAGAAAATGTGCACCCCCAAAAGAGTCTGGACAATGATGAATTGCATGTCTTCAAAACCGCTCTTCTAAAACTTGCATTGTTCCCTCAGCAACAGAGAAATGACTGGGAGTAAAACATTAAAATGTTGGCTTGCAAGCTGGGCTTGGTGGCGCATGCTTGTCATCCCCGCGCTTGGGAGGCTGAGACAGGAGGATCGCACGGGTTCGAAGCCAGCCTCAGCTACTTAGTGAGGCTCTCAGCAGCTTAGTGAGACCCTGTTTCCAAATAAAATATAAAAAAGGTCTGGGAGTATAGTCCGGAGGTAGAAAGCCTCTGGGTTCCACCCCCAGTACCACTAAAAAAAAATGTTGGCTTGCCTGAGTGATCATTTTGTTAGCAATAAGAGCTTCTGAAATCCACTTGTGCCCTGTTAGATTAGCATGGTTTTATCATTTATTGAGTCAAATTGCCTTCTTGTCAATATTTCTAGAACAGAATAATTTATATTCATGCAATAATTGATTTATGCAATATCATTAGACCAATGACTTAGACAAATGAAAAGAAGATTGGATGACATATTAGCTTTTATTTTTTTTTACTTTTGATACTGGATATTGAACTCAAAGGCCACAATATTGAACTCGAGGGCCAGATATCGAACTCTGAGCCACGCCCTCACCCCTATTTTATTTTATTTTTTTTATTTTGAAGTATGATCTTGCTAAGTTGTCGAGGGTCTCAGTAAATTGCTGCACTGGTCTTGAACTATTTTCAATAGTTAATGTAATGGTCAGGAAATCAAGGAACATATGTTCTCTCTCATATGCTGGAGCTACAGAGAAAAATAAGGAAAAAAGGTCTCATGAAAACTAAGAAAGAGACCAGTAGAGTAGAGAAAGGAGATGGTAGAGAGAGGTGGGAAGGAAAGGGGAGATATGAAAAGTGAAACAGAGTAAATAATGTTATGTGCATATATGAAAGTATCACTGTAAATAACACTGCCGTGAACAATTACAACGCACCGACAAAATTTTCTTAAAGGAGTGCCTTATGGTAATGTTTTATTCAGAAGTCAATTTATGATTTTTTTTTCTATTTCTTCAAAAGTCCTAAGATGGTTAAAGAGAGAATTTATTATCCTGGTGCAGTGGCACACACCTGGAATCTAGTACTTGGGAGGCTGAGACAAGAGGATCACAGGGTCAAGGAAGTTAGCAAGACCTTGTTTCAAAAGAAAAGAAAAGAAAAGAAAAGAAAAGAAAAGAAAAGAAAAGAAAAGAAAAGAAAAGAAGAGAAAGAAGAAGAGAGGAGAGGAGAGGAGAGGAGAGGAGAGGAGCTAAGCTGGGTCCAGCATTTGGGAGGCTGAAACAGGAGGATCGCCATTTGCAGAAAGCCTCAGCTATTTAGTGAGGCCCTTTGCAACTCAGTGAGACCCTGTTTCAAAATAAAGAATAAAACGCTGGGCGTGGTGGCGCGCGCTTGTAATCCCCGCGCTTGGGAGGCAGAGACAGGAGGATCTCACAGGTTCGAAGCCAGCCTCGTGTGCTGGCTTAGGAGACCCTGTTTCCAAATAGAAATGTAAAAATAGGTCTGGGAATGTAGCCCGGAGGTAGAAGGGCTTCCAGGAACCCCAGTACCACCAAAAAAAATTAAATAAAATAAAATAAAAATAAAGAATAAAAAATAGGGCTTGGGGTGTGGCTCAGAGGTAAAATGCCCCTGGGTTCCATCCCCAGTACCGCAAAAAATAAAAATAATAATAAATAAATAAATGCATTAGGGGTGTGGCTTGGAGGTAAAATCCCAGTCAGAAAGAAAGAGAGGGAGATAGAGAGGTTATTATTTGCCAGCAGCAAACCATAAATGAAGAATCTCTAAATGCCAGAGACTCAAGACATGCTGGATTCCTAATACTCTAAGAAACGCTTGTAGACTTTGGTTTGTAACCAAGACCATCTGCCTAGCAGCTGTCCGTGGGGTGTTCTGCAGGTCACTTTTAACATAACACGTTTGGATCTCAAGCCATAACTCTGTTCTCACTAACCTCTTCCTGCTCTCTGGTCTCTCTCAGGGATTGGTTTCTGCACCCACAGCCTGAACCTCAAGCCCATGGAACACCCCAGACCCTTCCCTACCTCTCTCCACACATCCATTTCCCAGCAACTATGGAGCCTAGAAATCCTCTCTCCTCAAGCTCTCTCTGTTCTATCTGCCTCTCTCTCTCCGTGACTGCCAGTTCCTTCTCTCCCAGCTACCACAGTCTTTGCCCCCCAAATATCTAAATAGCCATTTCAGCCACGGCTCTGTCTCCAGCCTCATCCGCATCTAATCCATCCGCCACACTGCAGCCAGACTGATCTTTCTGCCGAGAAAACACAATCATGTCACTTTCCTGCCTGAGAGCCCTTCTGTGGCTGTCCTCTGCCCTCGGGATAAAATCCAAACTCCTCAGCAGAACATAAAAAGGGCTTTCGCTTTCTTTTTCCTGCTGACTATTGCTGGTTTAAAAAAATGTACACATGCATATTTATAACCTACTATATTCCACATATAAATATAAAAGATACACTCACACTCCCACATGTAGTTAGCTACAAAGGAAAATATAACAGACATCAATGTATAAAGACTCAGATTTAAAACATTGCTGTTTTGTCATATTGATTTATATAATTTTTTGTGTGTGTGGTACTGGAGATGAAGCTCAGGGTATTCTACATCCGAACTACACCCCAGCCCTGTTTCTTATTATTTATTTTGAAACAGGGTCTCACTGAGTTGCAAAGGGCATAAGTAGCTGAGTCTGGCCGCCAACCGTGATCCTCCTGATCCTCCTGTCTCAGCCTCCAAAATGCTGGGATTACAAGCATGCACCACCACACCCTGCTCTGTTTATATAATTTTAGACACTATTTTAAATCAATCATTACAGATAAGGCGAAAAGCCCCCAAATGGTAGGTACAAATTAAATATTTAAAATGTTTTATTATCATTCCAGTCAAGTTCCTCTTTTCTTATTTTTTTATTATCCTTAAATGATGACTTCCATGATGGTGCAGGCCTGTAATCTCAGTACCTGGGAGGCTGAGACAGGAAAATTGCAGGTTCCAGGCCAGCACATGATACTTAGCAAGATTCTGTTTCAAAATAAAAATAGAATAGGCTAAGACTGTAGTTCAGAGGTAGAAACCCCCCCTCCCCCTTTCAATCCTCAGTACAAAAAAGATAAATTATTTATTTTTGTTTTTACCAAATTTGTGTTGTTTTCAGTAGCCTCTGGTTATTAATATAATTGCTTTGCAGGTTGTAGGCATATGTAGACTTTCTTTTATTTCTTAGAAAAAATAATTGTGCATATATAAATGGTAATTTTATCAATAATAAAGTCAAGTTATCTATAATTTTATATTTAATAATGCCATTTACTTTGTTTTACCAAACTCAGTGGGTATTTTTTCCTAGTGGTTCACTAATTAGTACTGTTATCCTTTTACTTTGGGAGGGTTTATGCTATGACTGCTTTTTCACTTCTTGAAAAAAAAAAATGTTGAACTAGTTAAATTTGTTTTCCTTACTACAAGAATTTAGGGCATGTAGGATTATAAATATCCCTATAAATGTGTAGGAATAAGTAAATGTATACTTTTACTGTTTACCACATGTTGTGAAGTGTTTTCAGTTTCTATTATGCTTAATATTTTATGATTATAATTTAATTTCTTTCCTTGATCTATTACTTAGAATCATTTTAAATCTCTTAATGAATATATTTTCTTAATGCTACCTTTTGGTCTTTAATTTCTTTAATCTTACTTTATCGGAGTACATAGTTTGTGTTACATTGCTTGTTATTTTTGTGGTCAAATATATGGAGAATGTCTACAACGGTGCTATATCCCCCTAAAATATGTAGATACTTATTAGGTATAGATTCTTCGATTCCATTAAGACAGACTCATTATATTAAACTTTTTAAGTCTGTATCTATATTCTCAGGAAATGTTGCTCACCAATTTCCAGTAGCCTACAGACATTTGTTAAAAATTCCACTATAATATGGAATCTCCCTGCATTAATTTTTTTTTGCATTGTGTACTTTGAGGCTTCATAAATCAAGATTGTTAGATATTCCAAGAAACTTGGGGTTATCTGCAGGAAAAAAAAACTTCCCTCATGTCTAATAAAGTTGATTTATTTGAATATTAAAGTAACTACATCCACTTTCTTTTTGTTAATATAACTTTTTCTACGGCACTACTCTCAACATTTCTGTATCATTTTATTTTAGATTTTTTTAAGAAATAACTTACAAATGTACCTCATTTATTTGATTTTAATTATTCTAATCTGAGAACCTCTGTCTTTTGACAAGGATGTTTAATACACTCTCACTTACTGAAATTACTGGTGTGTCTGAATTCTGTTCTGCCTTCTAGTTCTTAAATTCCATTCTGTACTTCTTTTCTTCTTTCTTGCCTCCTGTTGAGTGATTTACATTTCTTCTGTTTTTCTTCAATTTGTTTGAAAGTTATGCATCATTTTACTGTTCTTTCTATTTTTAGCAAACATCCTCAAGACAGTTCATCAGCTACTCTGCCTTCTCTGAAGAGTACAGAGGTCTCAGATCTCTCCAATATCTTTCAAACAATGTGGTCCTATGTTTTTTTAGTTTTGGGGTGCTGGTTGTCCTGTCTGTTGTCTTGAGCATTATTTTTTTATCTAGATAGTAATTCTTTTGCTGTGAGCTCTTCTTGGTGGGACTGCCATTGCTGTGGATTCTTACATAGCCTGAATGGTTCTATAGAACTGTTGTTTACTTGCTTTTCCCAGGAGCATCATGGATTCAGATCACATAATGTTAATTTTGCAGTTTGAAGTTATCACACTGAACATATAAATTCAGAATTTATAGCCATATGGAAGTGCAGACAGTATTCAGATTTCTAAAAAAAAATCATGTTCTGCCTTTTAAAAATCTACTGAGAGCCTAGGAACATTTTGCCTTTTTTTGCTGTGTCTCCAATGAGTTAGAGTTCTTCATCATCATGAATTTGGAACCCCTTTGAGAATCCCAGTGCGCAAATGGGATCCTAGGTATGGCTGCCCATAGAAGGAAACACAGGCTGGAAAAAACAAAAACACGCCCCCTTTTCTTCAGTCCCATGAGGGCCCTAAAACCTTCTATCCATCCCATAGTATCTTACTCAAGTTTGATGGCTGCATCCTTCAGCAAGCCTGACAGGGTTGCTGGGAGTAAAGGAACCAGATTCCACTTGCACTTTTCAGCCTTAAAGTAAGACTCAGATTCCACATGCTCTTTTCAGCCTGTCTTCCTCTCTCCCTGCTTCTCCACTTCAACTATCTTATACTCATTCTCTCAACTCCCAGGTGACTTCATAGAAACTAGAAAGGTTTTGACTTCTGGCTTTACATGGCTGAGCAATGAAGCTTCAAGCCAAAATACCAAAAGCAAGTAAACAAAAACAAAATTCAGGCAAAAACAGACATGGGAAACAACTCTTCTGGAAGCTGGCTGGTATCAGCAAATGTACTTTTGGCAAGTCGTCAACTATATCTCTCAATTATATTTTAGAAATTGAGAAAACATCTTAGTTTGTAGTGACTCTGTGAACATTGACCTGTGGGGAAACCAAACCCATTGTTGAAGAAACCAACTGATAGCTTCGATTCAGCTTCCCTTTCTTTAGGTTAGAAGAGGGGAAAAAAAAGACCCTATGGATAGCATCATCCTTCAACAAGAGAAAAGAAGCAGAAATTATTAGGTGCATATTTCTCAAATGTTCTTAACTTTATAGTCAGATACTTTAAAAAATGTGCTATCAAATTTTCTTTGGAAGCATTTTATGAAATTTATGAATACTAAATAGAAATTGAGTCATTTCTATTTAGTTTTTTTTTTTTTTTTTGCAATAACTTAAGACACAACCTCCAAAAGGTTCGTGCAGGACGTGGTGGCTTTGCATCACAGAACAATATGACAATGGGGTGTATTCATTTCGAGTCACCCCCCCATGCCATTTTGGCATGGGGCTGTATTTCTATTTTCTGTATTTCTATCTTTCTAATAAGCTTCTTTAAATCTTCAAAAAAATAAAAATAAATTAAAAAAGAATATGACCGTGGCAGCTGCATCCTCAATATGGTCAGTAACTTTCCAGGTCAACCCTATACCCCATAGACTAAATATACACTTTTAGGGGGAGGGTAGTTTTATTTTATTTAAAATTTTTAAATCTCTTCATCCAGCCATACCGCTTGTGAACTTCGAGTCCAGGTGAGATAGAGAGATGTCAACAGTTGTTACAGCTTTGGCTAAGCACTAGTTATGTTAGACATAGAAGGAAAACAAACAGAAATCCCAAGGACCCAGATGGACGCACCCCACTACCACTAGATTTCTGAAAACCAGAGTAAATAAGTCACAAACTCTGTCTCCACTGATCAGGCTGAGATTGTGGCTGCATTTATAAAATGCATGTACAGAAAGAAGTAAAGTAGAGTAAAGGAGGCAGTGGCTGGAGAGAGACAAAAGTCAATTGTTACCGACAGTTCAGAAACGGACAGGTCTGTGCTTCTTTTAAGGAGTTTGATTTATAGCTTGTGATATTATGTGCGGGAGCGCCCACGACCCAAATTGTTTTGTGAGTTGACCTGTAAAAATAAGTCTATTAACCCTAATCAATCTCCCATTATACTGGGGTGCCTGAAATTTAGCAAGCAAGGACAACTGAGGTCTCCCAGCTCAGGAACTAACCATTGTATTAGGTAATCAGCAGTGGCTAAAAAAAAAAAAAAAGGCAGAATCAGTCTTTGCAGGAGCAAAATTGTCATTCAGGGTAATGCAGTGGGGGAGGGGCTTTTATCTTTTAATGAGAAATGCAGGATTGTTTTCATTTTTAATTGCTGGGGCTAATTAAGGCCCGGGGCTCTTGTGCAGACCTGGGGTCTAGTAAGTGTGTGCTCCAGACCCCTCTGCCTGGGCTTCATCCCAGTTGTGGTTTAACCGCCTGCCCCAACTTCCTGCTGTAATTAGTAAGGTCTCCTATTCTGATTAAGTATTTTATTACAGAAGCTAATTATGAAATCTATAGATGGTTCTCTGTGCCACGGGAGGGATTTCCTCGTGCTTTGTGAAGGGAATTCTAAAGGTGGGTGTTGCTTCAGCCTCTGAGGGACAAAATAAGAATTGGCACATCACACGGATGGTCAAATGTGAACATATCTATGGAAAATGGGAATATTTTAAGTGCCCACTAGGAGAGCCAAGCAAACAAAGCTCCTTTTTCACTGAGATCTGGAAAGTAGTTGTATAATAAATAAATGCTATCATGCTACCAGCACCTACAGACTGTTATAACAGGTCTGTATCCGGAGCCCCATGCAAACCAGGCTCAAGAAATTTACACTTTGCTTAACACACTGATCCAGGGTGAAATTATAGTAAGCTTCATATTGGTGGTGGTGGGGGGGGGGCAACAGTCTTTTTATTCATGTTTTCTCCAAATCTGGTGTGGTGTTTTAGTGAAAAGACAAAAACTGCTGGGGCGAGATACAGGATAATTAAATAAGGCGAAATCAGGAGCTTATGACTTTTGGGGGCTGTTTATAGTGGCACTTCACAGACTTTCTTTATAAACAAAATTCAGAAGGAAAATATTTTTCTTGAATATATATGTATATGCCTTTTTAGTTTACTCAAGAATTTCTCTTCAGATAGAAATAAATATATAAGGGGTCATTTGGGTTTATTTTTTTTTTTGTGTGTGTGTGTGTGTGTTATACAAAGTGCTGATTCTGACTACAACAAAAAATAATATGTGAATGTAGATAGAAAGTAGCTGAAGTGTCCCAGCCTGTCCCGGGCTTGGAGCAAGAGTGAAGTAGAGACTGCCAGGTGTTTCTACCTCCCTTCCTGTGAACAGCCTCTCCTTGATCACCTTTAAAAACTAGTTCTGGGTACACACACGCACAGCTCACTTTTGAGAGGAAAATTCAAGAACTAGAGAGATGTCGCCTCCAGAGGAAGGCTCGAGACACTGAAGGCAGATAATTTCTCAACTTCAAATGCCTAGAACTTGGTGGGGCGGGGATGAAGGGAGAGTGCCCCAGGTGGATGTGAACCTCTGGCCCTGGGGACACTTTACTTCATGAGGAAATTCTCAAAAAAAAAAAAAGAGAGAAATAAAGGAGGAGAAAGTAGGGGGGAAGAAGGAAAATCTCTAAAACACACAATGTATTTAAACATGGAAGTCAACCACTAAGCCAAGCAAGGGAGGGAGGGACGGGGAGGGAATGGGGTGGGAAGAGGGTAGGGGTTAATTCGGTGATGTGTACATGTATGTACACACAAGTTTTTTACTCCAATATAATATAAGAATATAATGCACCAATAAAAAATTTTTAAAAAAAGAAAAGAAAAAGAGAAACAGAGAAAGCTTTTAGATTCAGAGCAATGATGTTGGTGTCCAGCTCCGAGGGCAATACTGGCAATGCCATTTAAAAATGTGTATGTTCATTCATTCCAAGTATAGATTGGCTTTCTCCAATGTCCTCTGAACTGTGCTGAGTACAAAGGATGCTGTGGTAGCTGGTCAAGTGAGTAAATTAACTGCATTTTAGAACTTGTACAAGCAGACGGATGCAGTCTCTGTTGCTCCAATCATATACCCATCCTTTAAAAAATTTGCTGCAAGATTTTCTTACAATATATGTAAGAAAGCCAGGTGTGGCGGTACACACCTGTAATCCCAGTATTTGGGAGGCTGAGACAGGATGGTGTCAGATTCATTCCCAGCCTCAGCAAGGCTTTCAGCACCTTAGTAAGATCCTGTTTAAAAAAAAAATAAGGCTGGGGGTAGAACAGATGTAGAATTCCTTTGAGTTCAATCCCCAATACCATTAAAAAAGAATAATATAGGTAGGAAGGGTGTGTGTGTGTGTGTGTGTGTGTGTGTGTGTGTGTGTGTGTGTTTAGGGATGTGCTCTTTCTTTTTACAGATAATAAAATTGCAGAGCAGGAATGGTACATCTTTGGATCGAGGGTGTGGGTGTTCTGGTCCATCAGCGGTCAAAGTCTGCAGCAAGCCAATTGCAAACAGAACTGACAAGTGCACTTGGGTTTTTCTGACCATGCAAAAAACATGGCTGTTTTCACATTGCACATGAGACCTTTCATTCAGAGAGATGGACCCATAAACTGTTTTGTAATTTTAGTTGTGTTCACATCAACCAACTATAAAGTAAAATTTCGCCAAGGCTGTGGGTTCTTTCTAATCTGGATATCCTAGGTCTGAAAAGGATTCTATGCCTGAAAGGTTTGTGTCTTCAACTGGCTCAAGACTCCAACTTCCTATGAACATTCTTGAAAACTAGTGTCTTCTTTTTTCTCTTTTTGGCACCAGAGATTGAATCCAGGGGCATTCTACAGCCAAGCTATACCCCCAGCCCTTGTTATTTATTTATTTTTATTTTGAAGAAGGATCTTACAAAGTTTCTGAGACTGACCTTGAACCTGTGATCCTCTTGTCTCAGCCTCCCAAATATTGGGGTCACAGGCACGCACCACCATGACAGGCAGGACTTTCTTCCAAAAGAAAAAAAAAAAGAATGTACACTTTGCTAATTATTTGCAAGCTGAGAGCAAAACACAAATATAAAAATCTAGCTCCCCAGGTAACCACAGTATTGGGATCAATCCCTGCAAACACCTTCACTGAAAAATTAATAAAACTGGGAGAGATTTATTTAAGGAAATCTCTCTCTCTCTCTCTCTCTCTCTCTCTCTCTCTCTCTCTCTCTCTCTCATGACTTCTTTTTCCATCATAAAAGAATAGCCTTTTTATTTTTTTATTTTTTTATTTTATTGAAAGTAAATGTTATACATTTAATCTGTATGTGGTGCCCCCTCCCCCCCCCGTTTCCTTTCCCCCCTCCCAATACTTAATACCCAGGCTAACCCTGCTATATTCGTACTTTTACACCTATTTGGAAATAGCCGCTCATCAATCAAGTTCAGCCTCCTTCTTCTCTTATTTTTCCATTCAAACTTAGCTGAGATTTCCCTTCCATTATCTGGAGTCCCTCTGGTATCCCCAATGCTCACTCGTTTGGGCATATTAGAGGAAACATATGTCCCTTCTCTTTCTGTGTTTGGCTGATCTCACTTAACATAATGCTTTCCAGCCCTTTAAAGACAGGGTTGGGGATGCACGGCATTTGTGGGGCTGAGACCGGAGGATCACGGTTCGCGGACAGCCTCAGCTACTTAGTGAGGCCCTCCTCAGCTAAGTGAGACCCTGTTTCACATTAAAGAATAAAAAATAGGGCAGGGGGTGTAGCTCGGAGGTTGAATGCCTTTAAGCTGGGTGTGGTGGAGCACAGTTGTAATCCCAGTACTTGGGAGGGTGAAACAGGAGGATCACGGGTTCGCAGACAGCCTCAGCTACTTAGGCCCTCCGCAACTTAGGGAAACCCTAATTCAAAACCAAAAATAAAAAATAGGACTGGGAGTATAGCTCGGAAATAGAACGTCCCTGGGTTCAATCCCCCCCCCCAGTTCTGCAAAAAAGAAGAAAGAAAAAAAGAAAGGAAGGAAGGAAGGAAGGAAGGAAGGAAGGAAGGAAGGAAGGAAAAGAATAGCCTTTGAAGGGGAGACTATCCTGTCAAAACTTTGCTAGCACTCTAAATCAAAGACAGGAATGCAGAGAGAGGGGCAAGGAGCCTCAGCCTTCAAAGTGCAGACCCCTCCTTCCAACCCCACCCTGCCCTGGCCCACTGCATCATGGGAGTGAACATTAGATTCAGCCAAAACAAACTAAGCAGTACCCTTCTTCACAGTGGAGAATTTCCCAGTTGTGACTACTTAAACTTCATTTCCAATATTCATTCACACCCCCAAGTGACTGAATCCCTAATGTAAATGTGCGGTAAAGTATAAACTTTCTGTTTTCCTATCATTTGGAGCTGTAGGATTTGGGAAGAGACCACTACCAATCTTTGACAGAATGTATTGTCCTTATTATTTAAGCAAGAAGAGAATTTTCTCTAAAAGAATGGCCCCCAAAGAGCGAAATTGCAGGACTAAGAAAAATACTGCCATTCAAAGAAGAGTAGTCCATTGAAAATTAGAGATGGGGTTTCTCCGTGAAATCAATCTTCTGCTACAAGAAATAACAGGAGGTTCTGGGAAGCTGTTCCTTTGTTGACTTAATAATTTTTCAGTGGATATTATATTTATCAATCCTTATTAAGAATTTTTAAAAATAATCATCTCTGAGCAGAACAACCATTAAAAGACATAATTGCTGCCCTAAAAATCGTGATGGTTGCTACAAATAGAAGACCGAATTTTGTAGAAAATTGAGTTAGGTAGATTAAAAATATAAAAATAATAAAACCTCAGAATTCATTGAACATACATAGGAAAAGCTTGAAGAGATTAAAGTGTTGGGAAAGAAAGTGAGAAAATTATAGGAGATAGGTCAACGGGAGTGTACAGGTAATATCATAACAGGCTGGGGAAACTTACAGGAAGATAAACAGATGGATCCAGTTAGACATAAACTCCAAGTTTTATACATCTTATCATTTCCCACCATTTCTGCTGATATGTCCTCTTTGTGCTTTAATTATTTATTGGCTTCATTTGGTCATGGTCTAGGGTTTTATTTCTAGTAAAAGCCTGATTTCTTTTTTCTTTTTTTTTTCTTTTTTTTTTTTTGGCAGGTCTGGG